>NW_026577972.1:1745000-2015000 GCF_029603195.1 Condylostylus longicornis | reverse complement strand
TAGCTAAACTAATGTTTTATTAGTGATTTTGTAGAAACCTAAATAATTTCAGAGAGAATGACTCCGAGAATATAAATGAATAATATTTTACCTTTTATTATGAACAATTTACATATTACATTTGTATATCTACCCATTAAAGGTAGATATACAAATGTAATATGTAAATTATGTTCATAATAAAATTTTTCATTATTTAAGTTAGAAAATTTAATTTCTGACATCATTTTATCGTATTTTATACACTGCACCTTTTATTGTATGTATGTAGTTAGGGATCTATGAAAATAGTTACACACATTTAAAATGTTTGAATCATATTTTATAATACAAAAATCCCAAAAACAGATCCATAATACATTTAACCTACATAATATATTTAACTTGGTATAATTTTATTCCCTTAAGAATTTAATGTGTATAACATCAATAGCTAAGCTAAAACAAAAGCAAATTAGGATTGTTCATACATTACGTTACGTAAATTTCACATTAAAAACCCCCCATCCTTTCGTACCCACCCTCATCCTTCTTCCGTACTGTAAAAAACCTAAATATCTTTTTTTTTATAAGAAAATGCTAATGATAGAAAAGAAATAAATTTTCCTCTTTTATAGAGTTTCTAAACTTGTTATATACATATACGTATCTAATGTGTTTTACTGCAATGTAAAACATATTCCACGTGAATATGTATTTATAAAAGTTTTAAGCGTAAGATTTTATATAAGTACACTTTGGCAACAATCTACAATACATTCAACCTTAAAAAATTTTTTAAATATTATGTAATGTTTTAGATATTTAGAAATAATAATGGAACTATTAAAGTTTTGTGTTTCGGGTCAGGATCTTTTTATTAAATGAGATTATTCCATAACCTTTACCTTTATGACAATTTTTGTTAATAGTTTATTTTGAAATACTATAAATATCGTAAAATCTATTTGCCATAATATGTACACAATAACAAATGTTGAAGATTTCACCGCCTTAAGCGAATTCCACAAGTTGTACGCAATACGTACAAAACAAGCCTATGTATTTAAATTGTAAATGCACGTATGCATTCATATGTGTGCAGTTCATGTGTACAAATTTACTTAGTAAATATAGTTTATTAATTTTCATGGCTTTATATTATATTTTTTCTTATGCCACGTGTCCTGTATATCTCTATAATATTTCTGTAGTTCACTGTAAATACTTTCTTTCTTCTTAAATCATGCGCTTTCTTTTTAATGTATAAAATAGTCCATAAGTTCCACAATGCTGTCGCTTAATCACATTTAAAAACCGTATTCGTGACATCAAAATATGTAGTAAAAAATGTGTGTTCAATATTTTGTCCACTATTTTGCTCACTACAACGAATAAAAGGCTAAGAAGCTGATATGATTAGCTTATATGGTACATGGTATTGGTATTCAATACATACAATTTACACAATGAATAATACAATTTACATTTATTTCATCGGATCTTTTTAATGTTACGATGTTATTTAACTCAAAAAAAAAAAAAACTACTGTCGATATTTTTATTAATTGTATAATTAAATTAAATAATATTTTTTTAAATTAAAATTAAATAAATTAATTATGAGAAATGTAAAATATTTTTTTTTCTTTTTATTTTTAGTTTACATATAAAATATTCCACTTCTTTTTAATAATTAGGTATTTTTTATTATTTTTTTTTTCATATTAATACAAAAAACCCTTACATTAATATTTACTGAATAACATTAATTTTCATTGACAATAGCATAAAAAAATTAAAAGAAAAACCAAAGTGCTTATAATTCATTTTTTTTCATTGCTAAGTATATACGACAGATTTTTTTTTGGTGTTGCTATTGAACATAAACATTTTCATTCTTTTATTTAAAAAATATTTTTTAATTAAAAATAAAAAAAATTAAAAAAAACATTTTAACTTATCCATTTCCATGGTTCATTATCAGGGCTAGTAATTGGTGTTGGAAGGTCCGCTTTGATATCCTCGATACGATCTTCTAAATCATTTATTTTATCATCAGATTCATCATTAAGATTTGAACGTAATTCACCTTCGGCAAGTATCTCGGAATTCTTTGTCTCTAATCTAGAAATTTCTTGTCTTAATTCTGCGACCAATTGCGATTGTTCTGTATATTTTATTTTAACGTTCATTAATTCATCTTTCATACGTGATTCTAAATCAGAATATCTATGCTGTTGTTCACGTGTTTTATTACCTAAATCTTTTTCACGCCCTTTAGATTGTTCTAATTCATCTTTTAATTTTTTATTTTCCTCGTCTTGCCTTCTCAATTGGTTTGTTGATACTTGAACTTGGGTTTCAAGTTCCATTACTCTTAAGCGTAATTCTTTTAATTCAGTTAAGGTTTCCATTTCCCTTATTCTTGTCGTCATTAACTCTTCTTCTAATTTTTGTGTTTCATTTGACTTTGTATCCCAAAATAATAATTTCTTTGCAGTAGCAGACGAATTATTCTCATTTGATGCGTCAGATTTCTGCTCTTGCAGTTGACGTTGCCATTGTGAACTCAGTTCCTGAAAACGTTGTTTTAAATCTTTTAATGATAAACTTGCTTCGGCTTCCCTCAATTTACTTGCAATTAATTCATCTTGTAAATGTGCTACAGAATTTTCAGGTGTAATTTCACGTAGTGTTTTTTTATCTTCTTCTAATTCTTCAACTTTCATTTTTAATGTTCTAACAAGATCTTCATTTTCAGCTAAACTTTGCCTTACTTTTACTAATTCTTCGAGCAAACAGGAAACCATTTCATCACGCTGTTTTAGTGCCTCTTCTTTAATACATAATTCATCGATTGAACTTTGATGTGAATTATTATTTTCTTGTAATCTTAAACTTAAAGCTCTTATTTCTTCATTAGCGTTTTCCAATTGATACGATATTTCAAGGTAATTTCGTCTAAGAATATGAAGTTCATTTTGAACTGCAAAACTGGTTTCCTCTTCTTCAGCTCTGGAAACTTGTCCTTTTACCAATTTGTCAGCTAATTCAGCGCTTTCAGCTTCTAAAAGTTCATTTCGTTTAAGTAATAAACGATTTTCGCTACGTAATCGACGTAATTCGACCATTTCTTCTTGTTCTTTTTTCTTCAAATCAAAATATTCTTTTTCAAATTTCTTCATTTTTTTCGAATTAATTTTTATTTCATTTGTCAATGAAAAAAATGCTTCTGGGTCGTTAGCTACTTTCTCAGGTAATTGCTTTTGAAAATATTTTAACATTGCTTCCATATCAAGACATAGTAAATCATCTTTACCTATTGTTAATAATGATAAAGCTGATTTAAAAATAAAATCCATACCTTCACTTAAAAATATATCCATTATACGACAGCTAACATTTAAATTTAAATTTGTTGTAAATAGCGTCAAAAACCAGCTAGACGCATACATTGAAGTTTGGAATGCTTGTGTTTGAAAATGATTATGTAGTTCTGGTAATAAATCTTGAACTAAATTTTCTAATTGATACATGCAAAGACCCAATTCGGACATTGATGGTTTAAACATGTCACGCATTTTGTGCTGTTGCATAATTTGAACAAAAACGGCAAAAGCTTCTTCTTCCGGCATTTGCATTAAGAGTAATCCAACTATAAAAGCTGAACCTTGACAATAACCAACTTCACGATCATGTATAGAATATGCTTTAATAACATTAAATAATGCTTCTTGCCCAAACCCATCCTTCTCTTTAAAGAAATCATGTTCAGGATAAGTACGTGCAATATCTCTACGTATTACTTTTTCACATGCTGATGTTGCCTTTAAATAATCAGCATATTTCTTTTTTTCACTTTCTGATGCACCACATAATAATTGCCAAACAATTGGTCTAAAATGACGTGGTATACCTTTACGTACAAGTTCTGGTATAGCTGAATTTTTTCTTTTAACATTACCTTCCCAGTCATTAACAATAGCTGACCATGTAGTCCATACATCTTCTTCAGCCGATGATGTCACAATTTGGCTGGTACTAGAATTTTTTCTACTATGGGTAGAATTTGTGGAAGTCATTGAACTTAGGCTTTTGGCATCGCTTTCAATTAATTTATTAGCTGCTTCTAACTTTGCTAGTAATTCTGCTTCAGTTGATGATAAATTTTCTTTAGTAGTAGACTCACCCGCACTCATTTTGCTCCAAAATTACAGATCATTTTGCGTTTATTTTTCTTTTTGCTTTCTCTTATTTTCTTCGTTTTTGTTTCTTTTTACGAGGAATATATTCGCAATAACCGCAAATCAAGAAAAAAAAAAGCATAAATACTTAACTCGTAAATAAATAAGTTTATATTCAATAAATAATGTTTAAGTAAAAAAAATCGTATATTTTAGCACTTTAATATACAAAAAATACAATATTGAATTTTCTTTTGTTCATACGCTGATGCAAGAATGTAATCATTCAGTCAACATCCAACAAGTAAAAAAATTTACTTTATTCCCATATGGCATAGAAGATTCAAACACTTAAATTTTTTTTTTTATTGTGTCAGGAATGTTGAAATGGAATAGTTAACTTTACATTTGAGAAAACAAATAGTTTGTGGTTTTTTCTTTAAAAAGAAATAAATTAAAGAAATTACAATTAAATATAATCACAATATAAAAAAATTCTTTAAAAATTAACACAATCTAAGTTCCCTATAATACTCTTGTAATGTCAAAAATCTTTTGTGATTTCATGGTGAAAAGAAAATTGTCAAAAATGTTAAACGTCACTTATTTTATGTTTAATTTGACAATTAGAAATATTACGTAGTGACATCTTTTGGCCATTCTTCTGAAACAATTTTAAATCACTTTCGCTTCATATTCAAACTATCTACCTATTGTGCATATACAGGGTAATTCCGTAATCAGTGAAATAATATATACTATAAACAGTAAATATTTTGATTTTTTACATTTTATTAGGACTTTTAAAATTTTCAAATAGAAATGATTTTTTCGCTATACCTCCTATACCATAAAAGACTTTTTAATATTTAGTGACTTAAATTAAATCTTAAGAAAGTGGCCAAAATTCTGTGAAAAAAAATTTCGAAGTTTCAAAAAATTTCGTACGAAATTATCGGGTTGGAGAAAAATAAAAGAAGGGAAAAATCAAATATTTTCTAAAGTTCGAATGATTAGTAGTCCGAAAGCACATAAAATACAAGATTAAGTAATATATTTTTTTAGGTACATGAAAAGAAAACTCTCTTTTATGCGGAATAAAATACGTTACTTTTATTTTTGCTAATATATTTTGTGCGCTGCATCAAAGCTGATTTTCTTCTCATTTTTGATAAAGTGCGTATGTAGCACGAAATATATTAGCAAAAATAAAAGTATCTTATTCCAAAAGGGGGCTTTCTTTTTATATATCCAAAAAAAAATTTTAATATTTCGGAAAAATTATCAACATTTTCATTGAAGAATTTTTTGAATATACTACTGTTGCTTTTATGCCATTTACTAGTCCTTTAAAAACTGTTTATTTGAAGCTTCTATCTTTTGCGGAAGGGAAGCTTTAAATAAAGAAGCTTGGGTAAGTAGAAATTTCATGAAAATTCTTTAAATTCCCTGTACCTCCGAAACCGCTGAGATTTGACACCTATTTCTCAACAAAAATTTTACTCTTTTTTGATGCTCTAAATGATGGTAAGTTTTATGTCACTGATTACTAAATCACCCTGTATATTATATTACATTAGGTTACAATATTACTACATTAGTTAATGTTTTTTTACAATATTAATTTGAAAAAAACAGGAGCGATTTTCCACAGCGAAATATCAGAATTCATATAGAAACACATATTTAAATAGGAATGTTCAGAAACAAACGAAATTTCCGTCACAAATTTAACCGTCGGCAGTAAAAAAACATAAATTCCTAATTTACGGAGCTAAAAAAAACTGAGATTCCTATTTTACCATTGGCAGTTTTTTTTAACATTGTCTGTTTTCATGCATTATGTGTGTAGCACAATATGCAAAATACTGTACAATTAATTTTTCTACACCGCTGTTGTTATGGGTTAAAAACGCAAATTGTCCATCACCACTTTGGTTCTGATTAGGGTTTGAACGGTTACACTTACAGTATCTGTATCGTTGCAGATTATAGCAACGTTACTATAAGTTACTGTAGGATTACGTTTTTAATTGAACGAAGAGCTGTAAAAAGCCTTAAATTTAAAATTTTTAATTTATTTACTTGTGCAATACTATTTTTTAATTTGAATTTTTTTTTATTCTCTGAAGAAAATATTTGTTTTTCATTATTTTCTTTTTATTTAAATTTTAAATTAATAATTAATAAACTAATAGTTTTTTTAAAACAATAATTTTTTTTTACAATTTTCAAAATTTTTTTTAGAAATCTTGAAGGAAACAAAACTAAGACAAAGTTGCAGGTTACAGTAACCGGTTACTGTAAAAAATTTGCAATTTTACAGTGGTTACTGTGAGTTACTCTAACCATCCAAACCCTAGCTCTGACTTCTGATTAACATTTTACAATTAATGTTAAGGTAAAGGCAAGACTTTTGTATTCGAGAGCTCGCTACGTCAATTTAATAGATCTGTTCAAGTTCAAAATAGAAAATGTTCTATTAAAAATGGCACTCTCGTTTCTTCAACAATTTAAAAAAATTTAAAAGTAAAACATTTATCCTGAGAAAGACTTTATAAAACAAATTCCACAACTTATTTACAGATTTTTATATTAAAGAAAATATGATTAAGAATGGAAGAATGAAGAGAAGTTCAATAGTTAGTTTGATTTTGACAATTTATTAGACAATTTGTTGAAATAAAAATTTTTCTCTGTTTGGTGCGAGTTTCATATCCAGACTAAATCTACTGATTTAGTCTATGATATAATCTTGTAAATTTATATATGACATTCATTATATACTTTTATGTCAAAGGTTGACAGCACACGTGTTGCAAAAATTTAGAGTGATATTTAGAAAAACAAAAAAATTTTGTTTAAGGCATACAATGGTTTTAAAAAACTGACACAAAATTTGATATCATCTACTGTCATAGTATGTACGTAATTTGAAAACATAACAATTTTTCCATATTTACAAAAATATAGCAAAAAGAATTAATATGGCAGTTCCGTTCATGAAGCTATTATTGAAATTATTAAAAATAATTTTGACATATTGTTGGGCATGCGCTTTAAATTGAAAAGTGTAACAGTGTAGTCAGTTCAGAAGAATTGTCTCTAGTACGGTGTTTACATTTAAGTATTTACTTGAATGAGAAGAGTAGAGTACAAAATCTATAAATATATCTTATTCATTCTTGCATCTTAAATTAAACGTAAAAAATAATGAAAATTTAATGGGTTAAGATAAAAGAGAAAATAAAAATTGTATGAATCAGAAAAAGAGAGAATAAACTCAAGTTTTTTTTTTATTTTTTTGTAAATCATAAATAAAGTGCTAATTAATATTACAAAAACAAAAACCGTAAAAAAAAAAATAAACTAAATTTACGACAAAAGAAGGATGAAGTGAAAAAATTGCAAAAAAATATTTCAAATTATTTTTTATAAAATAGTTAAAATAGTTAAAATTATTTTTTATAACAAAAAATTCTTGAAAATTTCATCAAACAAAATAAAAAAGAAACGAATAAATTTTTTTGGCTTTCACGCAAATTTTCTTTCTTTTGTTTTTTAAATAGGTACCCATATATATTTTTTTTCACATTAAATTAAAACTAGTTACAAAATATAATTAAAATAATTAAGTTCAAGAATTATTTAAAGAATTGGGTCCAGTGTTTTTTTTTACAAAATTTTAATAATTAATTTTAAGTAAAATTAGTGTTTTCTTTTTTTAGTCGAAAACAAAAAATTCAATATAATATAAGTATTTCCTAATTTTTTAATTTTTTGTATTGATGTGAAAAATTGATTGCCTTGACTTTGACTAAATTGTGAATATGAAATATAGCATTTAAAATTCAAATATTTTTTTTCTATATTTGAAAAGTATAAAGTAAAGTAAGATTTTCAAATAAAAAATGTGAAAGAAATACATCTAAGAAAATTCCCATACAAAAATACGGGCAAAATTGAATAAAAATTATCCTTTTTGTTTTTCAAAAAAACAAAATGTAAGAATACAATATTATAAAATTCTATATTGCAAAATTCTAATTTAAAAAGGGCTGGGATTCACACAAAATTGCAAAATATTGTGAAAAAATTTAATTTTCTTAAATTGAAATAAAAGGCTTTTTTTTATTTTTATTCAATTTAAAAACAAAATGACATGACGTGCTTCTGCTTATGGCCTTGGAAGACAGGGCAGAAAATTGGAAGATCTGTCGCCGTTTTGTATGTAATTTACTACTGCTGTATGTTTTCCTCACACATATGTACCGTGTTTAAAAAAAAATAATATAGCACTGCAATAATTTTGCATTGAAAAAATTTTTAAACCAGAAGAATTTAAAACTAAAGTCACATCAAATTCACATTTTTTTTACAAAATCAATTTAGAATATCCTTGCGAAAATTTGAAATATTTGAAAAAAAGAATGTTTTTATAAAAGCAAAAATAATAATTATAAATTTTAATTTTTTTTAATATTTTTTTTTCATACAAAATTTTGCAAAAGGAGAATAATTGAAATATATAATTAAAGAAATGTCATTTGATATTCATGACCGGGAAAGGTAAGTTCCTGTGTATTAAATTTTTGTAATTTTTATATTATTACTAGGTATTAATACTCGTAGTAGGTAGTAATTATAACCCGCCTACCTACCTTCTTATGTATTTACTTCAATATTCCATTCACATTCCATTGCAATACCGTCGTCCCAATATGTATTCCCCAACTTGTCCCAGCCATTACATTACTTATGCCATTTTCGTTAATTGCTTTTCGAATTAAAATTGAAAAAGAAGATTATAAATATAATATTTTATATATATTAAATAGTACCTACCTATATGTACCAACTTATTTATATTAAATATACATTCTATTCACATTCCATTGGAGTACAGTCCCAAAATCCATTTAATTAATTTTTTTTACTGAAATTGTTTTATTTTAATGATTTCTTGATACGAGGATATAATAATGGTGAGCAGGAACTCATATGCATATGAATGCATATGAATTCCTGCTCACCATTTAATGTAATCATGCATTTAATTATGCAACTGCTTTCAAGAATTTCTAGTGATCGGGAAACAAATAATGTAAAGTAATGAAAGAAATTGAATGTTAATCTTCACCTATTTTTATTGATTATTGAATGTTGTAGTTTTTTTTTCTCCTGAAAAAGGGAAAGGAACTTAGTAATGTAAGATAGGGCAGTTATGTAAGATAGGAAGATTTTTTTTATTTGATTTAATTTTTAAATTAATTCAACATTTAATCAATTTATAATTATTTAATTGCATTTATTTTTATTATTTTTTAGTTGGTATTTTGGACCTATGTCCCGATTAGATGCAACTGAGTTACTAATGAATGAAACTGAAGCAGGTGTATTTTTGGTCAGAGATAGTAATACAATTATTGGAGATTTTGTGTTATGTGTAAGGTAAATGTTACTAATATAATTATCAAACTATAAATAAAATTAAATTTTACATTTTATGTTTATTTTTTGTTTTCGTTTTCATTTCTTTTCATTTTTAAGAGAAGAAACCAAAGTTGGACATTATATTATAAATAAAATTGAGAATGGTGATCAAATAATTTATCGTATTGGTGATCAAGTATTTGGAGATTTACCAGAGTTATTAAGCTTTTATAAATTACATTATTTGGATACGGCCTCATTGATACGGCCAGCTAGCACAATTGTCAATAAAACAGATAGATTGCTTAATAAAACAGAACGAGTTATTGCAAAATTTGATTTTGATGGAAGTGTAAGTTAAAAATTGTTCTATGTATTATTGTATAGAACCTACTTACATTCTGCGTTTTAAATATTTCATGCAATATACGTATATTGCATCAAACATATCTCTATTTAAAAATTTTGATTTATTTAAAACAAAAATGTTTTTTTATTTTAATATAGGATCAAGATGATTTACCATTTCGACGCGGAGAAATTCTAACTATTGTAAGTAAAGATGAAGATCAATGGTGGACCGCCAAAAATTGTTATGGACAAATTGGTCAAATTCCGGTACCATATGTACAAACAGTAAGATTTAAAATTAGAGTTCACTTTTATTTTGAAATTAATGAATTTTTAAGGTAATTTATTAAATACATATATTTTTTTTTGCAATTTTAGTATGAAAATAGTATAGCTGATAGACCTGGTTCTGGAGGAAGTGCAGGAAGTAATTTGGATAACGGTACAAATTGCACAAATATTCAAAATAATATGAGTGTAAACCAAATTCATAGTGTCAGAACAGGCTCATCACCACATCAGCTAGGCAGCTCTTTAAAAAAATCGGATTTAAATGTAACTAATAATAATATATTTTATTTTTTAAATTATATAAGTGAAAATGCAAAAAGCAAAAACGTTATTATAATTTTGTTACTCCTTTACTCAAATATATTAAGTAAGATGGCCAAAATCAGAATTATAATTGAAAGAATGGAATGAAAGATTCGGGATATACAAGCATATTTTATAAGACGCATAACAGTTTTATTGTAACTCAAATTACAATATCATGGAATAATATTTAAATACATTATTTACGTTGTGTCTTACAAAACACGGGTGATGAGCCAAAAAATTACTTTTGAGAAAAGTGCCAAAAATTTTATTCAACTATCACATGTTTATTCCAAATGAATTTGCATTATAAAATGAAATGTTTTCAAACCTACTTTATCATATTTTATTCGGTTAATAGACCAAAAAATTTAAGTTCGTAATGGTCCTATGGAATTGTATTTTTTTGGTTAATATGAAGACAAATTTAATGTAAATGCATACATTTCCCTATGAACCTTTATATTCCTTTATTTTTTACTATTAATTTTATTCACAATCATCATCTATTTAGTCGATGAGAAATATAAAAGCGTTGTGTAGTATTTTGTAATATTTCATAATTTTAGTATAAAAATATATACGTATATCAAAATATATGTATTTTTTTTTTGTATTTAAAGAGGAAATTACCAGCTCTGGCGATTGTCAAACAGACCCGTATACCCAACGCGTACGATAAAACTGCACTGAAATTAGAAGTTGGTGATGTTATAACTGTAACAAAAACTAATATTAATGGTCAGTGGGAAGGTGAATTGAAAGGAAAACGGGGACATTTTCCATTCACTCATGTTGAATTTATTGAGGATAATGATAATAATTGCTGTAATAATACATTTAATTCAACACAAAAATATCAACAACAGCAACAAAATCAAATTAGTCCTGGTAGCAATGAAAAACGACATCATTCTGGAAATAATCAACTACAACAGCAACAACAACAACAGCCACAACAACAATCGCAGCAACAACACCAATTTAATGGTACAGGAAATACTGAAATTAGTAGTAATAATGAGTGGGGTGATTGAAAATAATTTAAAATAATAATAATATTAAATGATAATATGAATAATAATATAAATAAAAAATTACAATAATTAATAAATAACAAGAAAAAAAATTATAATTAAAAATATTAATTCTAATTTGTATATGTATACAATTTATTTTTTAATTTTGAATTTTGAATTCGGTTTCTAAAACTCAAATTTGCATTGCAAACAATACAAAAGAAGAAAAACAAAGCAACAAAAACAAAATAATAAAAATGATGAAATTAATTATATATTTTAAATTTATATTTTAATAAGCAAATATCATATACGCATATATTTATATACATATATTTAAAAACAATGTAACAAAACAAAGAAGTTTTTCATTTGGATGTAAAAAATCTATAAAATATTATTAACTCTACAATGGAAAGGTATAGCGTTACGGTATAAATTAACAAAATGAAACTAACATGACGTAGATAACGTATGAAACGCACAATAAATAAAATGAAATAATAAAAGGTCATCTACCAAACGTTAACTCGAGTTTTTCGCAAATCAAATGTCAACTTGCTTTTTCAATAATGCAATTATTATAAAAGAAAATTGAGGTTAGGGTTCTGGTGAATATCCAATTTCTAGTTTTGCAACTGTTTGATTACTTATTTGTGTTCCATAGGTTTGTATTTTAGATAATGCAGCTGTATGAACACATGCAATTAAGCGATCAATTAATTTGTGCTGAAATGGTAATTGCTAAACTAAAAGTTGAGTGTCTGACAGAACGCTTAGTCTGCCTTTAGGTGTATGATCTAATAAAAGTTAAATGTGCAGTTTTTACATTTTGTAATTATTATGCTATAAAGATTCATATTAATTTAAACACCATTCAGCAATATGTAACTTAAGCTGAATAGTGTAAAAAAGCGTATTAGAGCATTTGTAACGTTTCCTTTCATAAATTAAAAATTGCAAAAAACGATGTTAAGTTAACACAATTTGTATTATCTTTAAATGACGAAAGAAAGAGAGAGAAAGAGCAAAAAAAGAAAGAAAGTTGATTCACATATTTCATTATTGTAATGTTTGTGTGCTTGCGTGTTTGGCTGTGTGTTAGTGTGTGTGTACAACTTGTGTTTGGATAAGTTATAACTGATGAAATAAAATAATTTATTATTGACGCCTACATATAAAATTAAAATAAATGCTTCATGTAATAAAAATTTTTCTATTATGTTCAATGTTATCTTATCACTTACCGATTAATAAGAAAAAGTAAAAAAAAATATACTAAAACACACACTGAAAATTTCAATAAAAAGAATCATATTTTTGTAAGCTTTTAGGGAATAATATTTATACTCGAGGCGAAATTATTTGTAAGGGAAAAAGTGCACTCAATAGAGAATCTACGCTTTTGCATACATGCAATTAGGCCATTTACGTAATTTTTGGCGTGTAAATTCGAATTACAATAATATTTTGTTAAAAAATATTATTTCGAACATTAGTCGCATTTACTGAATTATATAGTAACAATAGAGTGTTATTCCAATTCCTATCTCAGTGATGACATCAAATTGATTTATTCAGCAGTCTGTATTTCAGTCAATAATTAGTTGCTTAATAAGTAATATTAACGTCAGATTTGTTATTTTTTTGTTTGGTCGAAATGTAGCACGTGTTTACACATTTGTCACTTATAAAATTTAGGTACATACATTTGTGTGTTTTTCCTAGACTTAAAGAGTGAATACTATGAGTAAAACCCTCGTATGCAATATTAAGTTTATACATAATTTGAAAAAATAAAAGAAATATTAACTCACTATCACTCACTTCAAAATTACAATAATACGGTATTAATACACAATTCAGCAACTTGTAAGCCGATTACTTTGTTAATATTGCACTACTGCAATTTTGAAGTCTGCCAATTATTTTAATAAATTCAACATTGTTTTAATCATATAATTCACATATTAAAAAAAAAAATACCTTAAAATAGAAATGTTTTCCCTACAAAGTCCCAATGTATGTATGTACAAAGTATGAATTTCTAAAGTCTAAAAAGAAGTATTAGGTAAAAAGAATGAAAGTTATTTTTTATTTAACAATTTGTTTAAATTAAAATAAATATAATAAATAAAAAAAATATAATAAATTTGTCTAAAAACATATTGTAATTTATCTCTTTGTTTCATTTTTAAATTTTAATAAAATTTTTATAAATACAAAATAGATTTGATATTCTACAATTTAATTATTAGTTTAATGTTACACAAAATATGTTTAATTACTTTAAAATAAAAAAAAACACGATATTATTTTCACGCATAAATATCGTGATATCCGAAATGTAAATTAAATGTAATATTAGTCATGTTATAATCAGATCGATATAGTAAAAATTGGATACAAAATTATAATTAGCTGTGGTATAAAATATATAAATATAAAATGACAACCTTATTCAAATTGCAGCAATGATAATATTTGGTATAAATACTATTGAGACTTCAAAATTTCAATAATATTTGTGCTAATACTGATTTTAGCTTTGAAATTGTAATTCTTGAATTATTTAATTCACAGTATTACTTCAATTTTCAAGTCATAGGCATTTTAAGTAACAGAATTACAAAATAATTTCTATTATTCAAATTGTAAAATGTATCGTGACATCCAATATGTATAAAATTTATATTTTACACTTTTTTATACTACATAATTTATTTGTATTTTATATTGTTTAATTATACCCTGACATTAACCACCGTAATACTGTAATATTACAGAATTCAAATTATGTTAATTGCTAATATTTTAATTTTAAGACTATGTAGTATTACTGCAATTTTAATGTTATTTACAATAGCATTTGAAGATATATAAATGCAATCTGACAATATATTTTTCAAATCATATTGGATATTACGAATGTGTAGATGAAATTAATAAGGTAACTTTTGCGATTAATTTACAGATTTCAGCTTATACGTTATATGATATGTGAATATTACAAATTAAGCGCAGTAATGAATATTACACATCATTCTATTTGACTGCAAAAGGCTTTAAAATTTTTTAAAGTTAATTTTATGTGTAACTGCATCAAAGGAAGTGTTAAATTAAAATCGCAAATTAAAAATTAAAAAAGGGAAAAAACAATATGTATTTTCAATTAATTTGTAAAAAGATATGTTTCCCTGAGATCGGAATTATAATAATAATGTATTAATGCCAAACTGAGCTTATAAGTGCCAATTGCTGAATTATGTATGTATCGATACGGTATTATTACAATTCCGACATTATGGTTTGTTTAACAGTCCCTGGCTTCAAAATTCAGTAATATGGTATTAATATACAATTCAGCTTATACGTTGTAATTGCTCAATTGTATTGCAATGTCGTATCATTGTAATTTTGTCAAACAGCTTGTGTGTGTCATTTTTAAAAACATTTTTAATATTTAATTTTTTTTATGTTATGTGTAAGAAAACTGCGAATAATGTTTAAGAAGGAAATCTATATTTTATGTAAAAAAAAACAAAAAAAAATAACAAAAAAAAAAGCAAAGAGAAATTAAGTTTTTTATATAAAGAATTGATATAAAACCTGAAATAAATTTGAAATGGAAAATTTTTAATGTAAAACAAAATTTACACAATGTTCAATAATGACAAGAAATATAATAGATAATATTTTGTACTGCAGTGTTGAACTTAAAAATTTTTCTCAATTTTAAATACATAATTAAAAAAAACGAAAATGCATTAAATAATTAATAATATACCGTATCTTAAAATTTTCAGTAATACTGAATTGATTAATTTATTATAATTAATTAATTGATTATCATTAATTAATTGATTATAATTAATTAAGTTATAGTATTATTAATTAATTGATTATATTATTTATTAGTTGATTATAATTAATTAAGTTATAGTATTATTTATTAATTGATTTTAATCATCAAGTACATTCATAAGTTAAATTGTGTATATATGCCGTATTACTGCGTTTTTGAAGTAAGGTATTACGTTATTTATACAAGTATAGATCTTGACTTCAAAATTGCAGCAAAGTTTTATTGCTACATAATTTAACAATTACAATATAATGCGAACCTGGTATTAATAGTCTATAACCGCAATCTTGAAGTCACAAAAACAGGAAATGTAAAAATAATCGGAAATAATCGGAAATGTAATAATATTGTATTAATGCAGAATTCAGCTTATAAATCTTAGCTCAGCTTGTGAATCGATACGGTATTATTATAATTTCGATATCAGACTAAATCAATAATCGAATGACAGTAATAATTAATTAAAATTCATATGTTTTCGGAAATTTGAAGTAAAGATGTATTAAGAAAATTGATCTAATCAATTAAGATTCTAATACATATTCATTTAACTGATATTCTATAATTACAAGTACTAACTTCAAGCATATATCGTATATTATAAGCACTATACGCTACACAAATTATACATAAACTGTTAATAAATTATTATATGCATCTTATATTGTTATATGCGTTTATAAGCATTATTTAAATTGTATACAACTGAAATTGCAGTAATGTAAAATGTTATTATTCCGCATTTCAGGTTCTTAGTTACAATTACTGATTTGTGTATGAACACTGTATTATTGCAATTTTCAAGTAAGATTATGCCTCGTCGTCTATCAAAGCCGATCTGATGTCAACTTTACTTTACAATGTAATTTTAATTGCTGAATAAATTAAATTGCAGAGATATTATAGTACATAGATTTGTTTTGCATTTTGGTAAAAACTGTTTTTGTTTAAATTCAAAGTCTATAGCAATTCTGTATATTAACTATACAATATCAGTTTATAAGTAATTTACAAGATAATTAATGAAGTCTACACAATTCAGATTATAAGTGCAGAATTCTCCAGTAATAAAGTTTCCTACCAGAAATAAGATTTGTTTTGAACTTTACACTTCCATATATCCCCTGCAATTTGGATGGCAAAGGTCATTTTCAAAAAAGAAAAAAGAAAAGATAGCATCAAAGAACTGGCAGTAAAGTATTTTTTTTTGTAATTAAAGATCGACATATTTTTTTTTGATGAAAATTGTATTGTAATAAAATATTTTCGAAATTATAAAATTTAAAGTAATTTGAACGTAAAATTTAAGTAAATTATATATAACATTTTATAAAGCTCTTAAAGTTCTCATATGCTAAAATTAAAAAAATAAATAAATGTCATTGTTTAGGACATCAAAAATGGGTGAAATTTTTGTTTTGAACTATTTGTCAACTCTCAACAATTTTAAAAATACAGAAATTTTAACGAGCTTTCGGGAAGTTTTTTTTTTATAAGTTCCGTTCCGAAAAAGATAGGGCTTCAAACAAACAGTTTTTGAAAGGCTTAGTAAAGGCTTGAAATGAACATGTTGCTATTTTGTATTTTATGTACTTTCGGAATAAGAAGCACTCGTCTTTAGAAAAAATCAAAAAAAGTAAAAAATTGTATGCATTGGGGTTCTGATGCCATTTCTCACATGTTTTCAAAAAACATTTAATACATTTTACCGGCAAAACTATGAGAGATAGAAGAAAATTTTATATGAATTAACTATTAATTAAATAGCTCTTATTATAGCGCATCTAAAAGGGGAAAAAAATAACACAAATTTTCGAGAAATTTCGAGTTTTAAAATAAATTTTTAGAGCCAATGGCTTGAAAAACAAGCTTGCGAAGGCTACTCTATGTCACATGGTTCCGAAGTTATAGGTTATGTGCAGGAAAAATTTGGTTCCATTTTTTTCAACATATAGCTCGAAAACTAGTATGTCTGCACTTTCTTCTAGCCATAAAATGTTTTTTTGGAAATTGATCAAAGAATTATCCCTGAAATAAATTGTCATTTTAAAATTTCAATAAATTATGAGATTTATGTTAAACACCCTGTATTCATACATGTTTGTTATATTATTATATTTATGTACACATTATATATGTATACGTAGGTCTTAGTTTTTAAAAATAAAAAGCTGCTTTCCAGCTTTCCATTGCACATTAATTTTTTTAAATCGGTTAGAATTATGAATGTTAGCCTTTTTGTCGAAGGCAATAATTTTCAACTGGGATTTTTGGATTGAAATACTCATTCGCGGCCCCCACTGGCGGACCACATTGTCCCGCCGTTATACTTTTTAGAGAATACACGCCGTTACAGATTCATCCAGTATCTCATCTATATGACAATAATTTTTTCATATAAGTAATAAATAATTACTTTCAAAAAGTTTGTCGCTGAAACTTGAAGAATCCTTGACTTCAAAAATTTAGTAATGCTTTGTGAAGCAATTCAGCAATTACAGTTCGAAAACTGAATTGTGTATGAAATGACAGTATAACAGCTCTTACAGTATAACTTCAACATATTAACTGTAACACGGTATTAAAACAGAATTCAATATGGTGTATATAGCAATATATTTATTGGACATGTACGAAATGTTCATCTAAAATCAATTTAATTTATTAAGCAATTAAAATTGTGAATTGTTTAATAAGTTAAGTTGACCCTATATCTGGCATTTTGGAATAGATATGGCCATAGTATTACTATACAATTTTCAAGTGTAGGACTATGTAACGTATGTATGTATGTAGTGATACTCAGTTCAACATAGTTAGCACTTATAACTGAATTGTTACATAAAACGTTATATTTCTAACCGATTTAAAAAACGTTAATTACTTCATGTAATTTGAATGTCATCATCTGGATCTAAATATTCTTCAATTATCCAAAAAAATTAATGATTTCCAACATATTCTGATGCTAAAGTATCCAATTTGCCTATTGTAAATGGTGGTCTATTATGTAGTGCTATGATTCTCGCATTTTAAATTTTGATACTATGTAAATCGAATATCGCAAATCTGCGTAATCGAAAGTAAAGTGGTACTACAGAATGCTACTTTAGTATATTTTCAATTCACTTGCCATTTTGTTTACGAATCTTATAGCGAAAGTGTAGGTGTTACATTTATTTTGCTTTATTAAATTATAAAAACCTTGCATTGCAAATCTACTGAACTTAACTAAATTTTTATAATTAGTAATTATAATTATAAGGTCAAAATAAAACGCTAAACCATTCCGATTTACGGTAATAGTAAAATTCATGTTATGTGCCAAATTTGTTTTGCTTCTTTATTCTCAACATTGCTTCTTCCAGTTTTATTTCTATGAGAATTAACTTTTTATCTACAGCCTTACAAATTTCGGTAATAAGTGAAATGGTTTGCTGAGCAAAAGTAATATTAAAATTTTCACCTACCTGTCTCTTGCTATCCAAATTGTTTTAAAAAAATTAACAATAATTGCCTCCTTAATATACATACATTTAAATGTATGCCTATTTTAAAATAATTCAAATGTTAATTTTTAAAAAAGTGTCAGAAATGCCAAAAACAAAAAATTTTAGAAAATGCTGCCAGTTTAAATTTTTTTGTGAATTTTGTTATATAGTCCCAAATCACTTGCGAATCGCAAATCAACTTACACAAATTTGCGACTTTCGCATTTTTACACAGTAGGCCACCAGGCTTCGACGTATATTATTGCACCGTTGATTTGGGATTTTTTGATTTATATGTTGTTGAGATCCGTATATAAATTTCAACAACTGAATTGTTTACACAGCGTTACTTTTAGCTGAATTCGTTTGTGATTAATCTTTAACTTCCAAATTACTGTTAAATGCTATTTGTTTTTTTTTCCCAATTTATAATTTGTAATTGTTGAATTAATATGTATGTTAATATCGTTGTAAATTACTGCAAATTTTTAAATCGGAGATATATTATTTCATTATTTTGTTTATATATTGTATTACCGACAATATGCTGATTATACTGATTTCGAAATAACAGTAATAACTATATATCGCTATTATATACAATTTAGCAATTACGCAATTTACAAATTGAATCGAGTATATACCCAATTCAACTTATGAATATTAACACCATATTATTATGGGCATTACTATATACAATTTCTCTCAAGTCAAACAGACGTTAACTTCCAAAATCCAGTAATACCGTATTAGTACTCAATTCAGAAATTCATACTTATAAGCTGAATTGTGTATTAATACCATTTCACTGCATTTTGGAAGTCAAGGATTATATTTTGATAATCTGAGTATATATTATATGAGTATCAAAATCTTTTAGCGCCACGTTATATACTAAATATATATTATTCCCAAATAATTTACAATATTATTATAAATATTTATTAATTGTATATATATTGAAACCCATAATTTATATATATAAAATATAACTATATATTCAAAATCTATATTGTTACTATTTTATGAAAAGAAAAAAAATTAATAAAATTCCACAAGAAAAATACATAAAACACAAAAAGAAATATTGCCATCATATAAATTTAATATAAAATAAAAAAAAAACTTGGCTTCAAAATTACAGTAGTACGTACGTATTAATACACAATTCAGCTTTGCAATTGCTAAATTGTGTAAGACATTAATTTCTGCAATTTTGAAGTCAGGAAAGATTAATCAAATTCTTGAATTCAAGAATTTTTGTGGAAAAAAATACGAAATAGATTATTAAATAAAATAATCATACTGAAAATTGAAACAAGAATTCAATATTAATTATAAAAAAAAACAAAATAAAAATAAATCATATTTTTCCAAATGTATTACAATTTTAATGTATATTTTTTGATTTCAATATATAATTTAAATGTATATTTAAACGGAAAGTAATTGAAAATAAATAGAAAATAATCCTTAAAAAAGAATAAAAAAAAAAGGAAAAGGATAAAGAAAAAAGTTAACAAACAATGTAAAAATTATACGAATAAATTATATACATTGACATCTACATATAAATTCATACAAAAAAAACACTATTTTTTTTAAGAGAAAGAGAGGTAGAGATTCCCTTGAAAATTATATTATTACGATATCGATATATATTTCAGCAATTATAAGTTATAAGCTGAATACCAAATATTATTACTCAAAACTGATGTTACGAGTATATGATGCATGTTATGATAAAAACTTTATAAGTAGGTATTTAAGATGGACGTGTGGGAGTTTTGTTAGCAAAACTTGCGACATTAGTCTTTGGATAGTACTGTTGCTATACACAGTGCTACCCAAGGATTAATATATCTTACTAGACCGATCGTCGCCTATGCGTCCATTATGTAGTGCGGTAAGGTTGAACAGCTGAGTGTGCAGAGTGTCTCAGTTTTTTAAACGGGTAGTAATGTCTGGTACACTGATAAGTTCAAAACGGATCTGGGGTGGCCTCGGGCGCGTTCGAAGCGTGGAAGAACACAAGTATAAGCGCGAACCTCGATCCATATTGTTCGGTGTTGAAATACGTGCAATAGAAATATGACTGAGAGTAAATTTAAAAAAGGGATTTAAAAATCGCGCCATTTTTGTACTCTCAGACAGCAGGGCGGCATTGATGACGCTCCATTCGGCTCAGGTCACATCCAAGCTCGTGTGGAGCTGTTTGCTCGCGCTTGTGGAGTTGGTATCAACAAACAGAGTAACGCACATTTGGGTGTCACGGCACAGCGGACACAATGGCAGCGAGATCGCTGACTGATTGGCGCAGAGGGGATTGCAGATCCTTTTCGTTCGACACGTCCCCTCTTGTGGACTGTCAATGTCTGCCATTAAGGGCAGACTTGGTGCTCTGCTTGAGGAGCAATTAAATATTCGCTGGGGGGCTACAAAGGGATGTCATCTTGCGAAACTTTTCCTTCCAACTTGCTCGAAGAAGTTTTCCTCAGAGCTGCTAGGGACCGTAATCTTATTCATGCAAATACTGGTCTTTTCATTGGTCATTGTCTGGTGAAATATCACTTGCACAAACTAGGTAAATCGCACTCCCTTTTGTGTAGATTCTGCTGAGAGAAAGCTACACACATTCTGCGTGACTGTCCTGCTGTCTTCACAAGGTGCAATTGGTTTGAGTGGGGCTTTCTTAATGTTGGGGAGCTCACGTTCAACTTCATTAGGGATACCTCCGGATATTTGCTTGGAACCGGGTAAGTCCGGATATTTACTTGGAATCAATAAAAAAAAAGTAGCTATTTAAGAATCAAATAACAAAATCGCAATTTATTTCCTTAGACTAGATATATGGTAACAACGCAGCGCGACCATTCAAGTGATGGATCTATTATTTACGATATATTTCCTTATCGCATAAATAATTAAAATCACATTTCTGTAAAAAGAAAATTTTCTTAAAAATATTTTTAGAATAAATGCATAACTATGAGAAATTTTGATGTTAGAAAATTTTACATATCAAATGTTCAACCGAAATACTTTTATCTGCCAAAATACAGAGAAACTACAAAAATTAAATATTGTTAGCGAAATTTCGGTCGATGTATCTGTATGTGCGTGAACTGATATTTGAAATTAAAAACTTTGAGTACTTCTATTTAAACTTTTGCATAGAGACGATGTTTAGAGCCTGATTCGATTAACAAAGGCTTGAAGTCAATTTCAAATGATCTTCTTACTTTTTGAAATTTTAAGTATATAACTCCGTTCCTATGTGTCAGATAGGCACATTATTAAATATGATTTCGAAACCTCAGAACACAAAGCTTTCTCATGAATATCTACATTACTTATAATCTGTCCAGATTTTGGAAACATATGTATGTATATGATTTTAAAGTTCGAAAAATTAGAAAATTTTAATTTTTAATTTTATTGTTAACTGAGCTCTAATTTGCTGTCATTTTCCTGCCTCTTATATACACTGACATCGAAAGTGTAATTCGCAATTGGCTTTTATAAGCTTAATTCTGCATTAATACAGTATTATTGCAATTCCGATTTCAGGGATGGTTTAAGAATAATTGAGAAAAATAAAGTGCCGCAAAGGCATTTTTAAGCCAATTTTTTTTCTTTAATGTCTACAAAAGTATTGTTATACCAAATTTCTTTCTTCAAATTTATAACAAACGGTTAAAAACGGTGTTAATCTCTTTATACAAAGGTTCAACTTTCAAACCGGATTTCCCTTTAGTTTACAAATATTAACGACCAGAGAATATCAAGCTGTTAATTGCTCTTATCGGAATTATTAAAATCCAAATTTCTTTTTGGATTTTAATAATTTCGAATAAAGCGTATTTTTTTCTCAAATTTCTTCAAAAGAGAAAAACTAACGGGTAATATATTGCAATCGAAAATATAATTATAATCTTAAATCACTTAACTGTGATTAATCGTCAAATTATATTGTTAACAACGCTTATTTTTAATTCATGTTTTGCTCCAAAAAGCATGCAATAATTTTTTTTTGCATAACATAATTTTGGCATATTAATGGCGAATGATTTAGAGAGCAAAATTGCTTTTTATTAAAAAAAGTATATTTTCAAAGGCAAAATGTCATAAGGTTACAAGATTTTTGGTTTGATGAAAGCCCTATTACATCAACCGTGACTTCCAAAATGCAGTAATACGATATTAATACATAATTCAACAATTAGAACTTAACTTCTCACAACTTTTGAATTTGGCACAACTACATTTCATTATGGGTTTGACTCTAATTGGTGCAAGAAAAACTTTGCAAAATTTTTTGCTTAAAGAAATAGTAAAATATGGTGGTGGATAAGTCGCTGAATTTATTATAATTACAGCATTCAGTTTTCTTCTCATCCGTAATATTAATTTCCTTTCTATATCATTCATCATTTTAAATTGACCGTTTTTTAAAAATAAATATCTATTAGCATATGTATAATAAAAATGTTCTCCATCTTAAAATATAGCATTTGTTCCAATTTCGAAATTCTATTTTATTTATAATTTTATTTATAATTCAATTTCTGTTTTATGGACTTAGTCTTATAATAAGTATATATAGTCATATGATGAATATATTATATATAGTATAATAGTGTTAATTTTAATATTAATTCTGTACCAGATTATGGTTCATTGCATAATTCATTTTAATTATTTTTCAACTATAGTTATTATTCTAAATAGATTTTTTTTATGATTCTTAAAAAGAATTGCTGATTACGAAAACGCGATGTACACAAAACATATTATATAGGATGACCTATGCCTCTAACAAATATACAATTATATGATAACGGATACACATATAAACAAGTATACAATGTAAATATGTACAAGTTGTTAACTATATACAATGATAATAAATAAAATTATTTAGAAACGAAAAGAAAAGAAAAAGAAAAGAAAATTTTTATTATAAAAGGTCAGAAATTAATTTTAACAATTTTAAATATAAAAAAAAGAAATTCCAATGAGATTAAATGGAAAAATTTTTACACAATACAATATTGAATTCAATTTAAATCTAATAGACCAAAATACTTTCTTTTTTGTATATTAATCAAATATTTTGCATTTTTTTTTTGTTCTCATATAAGAATCAAATTTATTTCAAAATTACACAAAGTTTATTTTTTAATATTCATGGCTTAATAAACAATTCAGCAATTAAAACTTATAAGTGGAATTGTTTATTAATACCGTATACTGTAAATTTAAAGTTAGGGTATTTCATAGCAATAGTTTTTATTCGCAATTAGTTATTTTCGAAATATATCAGACAATTATAAGATTGGAGTAATTTAGATCAAGTATTAAGCATATTGCCTAATAAAGGCGCAATAAATATCATATGGTCGTAAATAAGCATCTATCAGTTAGCAAACAACAAGCGTCATCAGTTACTGAAAAGGAAGGAAAAAAAGTTGATGATGTAGGTTAATAACATACCAACCACCAGACACTAAAAGCTGTCAGATTAATAAAACAATTCTTAAAGTTGACTTCATCGGTGTACTCAGTATTATGAATTAAACTTGGGGAATTTTCGATAATTCAGCTTTAACTTATAGATCTGAATATAAGCACGTTCGATGTATTAGTTATTAGAATATTTAAGTTTTTTTTATAACTACATTAAAAAATATTAAAAATTATAGAAAAAAAAGAGCATTATATAGAAATGTTGGATATTGAAGAATTACTCGACCATATTTTATTACAAATCCGCAAACGTAAAATATTCAATTCTGCCTGTGATACCCAAACCTGTGATACCCATACGAATTTGTTATCCTATGTGCGAGTATAAATGCCATAGCTGATTATGAGACTGACTATGACTTTAAGTTGCCGTATTACCATATTAATTTATGTAAAATTTCAATATTTTTTGTAAGATAGGGTCAAACTACTATTAAAGCTGTATGGCAACCAGAAAGAGGCAAACGATTTCAACAAATCTCATCAAACACATTGGCCCTACTAATATACTTACTTGTGCGAAATTTCAATACCAAAGCTTTTATAATTTCTCAGATATAGTCAAATACATTTGAAGTTGTATGGCAGCTATCCGAACCAGTACCCCAATCATATCCAATTTAAATAAGGTTCTGGCATTTACTATATAATGAATCATTTGTGAAAATTTGTTGAACTTAGCTCAATTTGTTTTTGAGTTTTCGTTGGAACGGATGGACGGACACACAAAGCTAAATCGACTCAGAATTGTATACACTTAAGTCTATATCTCAGATTATTATTTTATAGTGTTACAAACGGTAAGGAAAATTTAATATACTCTGTGGGTACGTTCGTACGGGTATAACAAGAGATAAAACTATATATAACTCCTGCTTTAGTGTTTTATCAATTTATTAAGCCACCATATTTTTTTACTATATTTGTTTAATATTTTTAAGTCAGTATTTGGCACATGCATATTATATTTGATGAATGGTTCCGAAACCATTTCCGAGTCAAATGCAATTTTTTGTATATGTAGCGTGTCTGTAAATATGATATAGAATTGGAACTCCGTTTCGATTCTGAACCTATTTATTTGTATCCAAATAAATAAAAGTTTCAGGAGGTACAAAACCATTATTCATCGAAATTATAAATTGTAGCGTATTTGGATAATATAAATGACATTTTCTACTATTTTCTTTAATACTATTAATATTAATTAAGTGAAATCTAGTTAATTTTGAAGTCATGAATTCTTCCTATTTTTGCTTCATTATGTATAAAATTTTTTAAAGTTATGGTCAGGATTTTTATACTCTTTAATGCTATAAGTAATACATTTTCTTTCAAATAATTTTTACTTTTCCATAAATGAAAGGCCTATATTATACCAAATTTAACACCCATATGTTAATATTGGTTTTATATTTGATTTACATATATGCTATTATTTAAAGATTACTACTTATATATTTATTGAAAAACATATTATTCATAGGAAAAAGAGTATTTCTAGTCTTAACAAGTTACTTTAAAAATGACTTGGAAAATAAAGTCTATCGGTAAGTGTAATACCCAAATATTTCACTTCCCTTTTGTGAATTAAACGTGTATTATTTTGCTTTTTAATGCAAAAATTTTTCCAATGTTTTTTTATATTACAATTTGCATTTTCCAAAGGTGTCCCAAACAGTATTGTTTCACACTTGCTTTCGTTAATTTTTAGTTTCCAAATAATTAAGAAAACTATAAACGGCATTAAACATTTCTTGTAATTCTAATTTTAGCTCTGTACTATGGTATAAATTAATAAATCGTCGGCAAATGCAATACTTTGTTTTTGGCTTTATTTAGGATATTAATTTTTAAAATTTTCCAAAAAAAAGTAGAAAAAAAATTCGAAGTTATTGTACTCTGTTGTAAACAATTGTCCATCTTAAAATTTAATATACTACCAAAATTGATTAAAAATTGTTTTTCTGTTAACATTTCATATATGCTAATTAGTATATTAATTGGAAATTTATTTTCCAATAATATGTGTATAAGTCCTTCGATCCAAACTGTATTAAAGGCTTTCTCTACATCAATTAAAAAAGCTACCACGCAGTTTCCTTTTAAATTTTAAATTAAAATAATTTTAAGGAAATTGGTGTATATTAATATAATTGAAAATTAATGCGATCACAATTGTATTTTGGAATGCTTAATTTTATTTATTCAAGCATTGCATCAAGATGACCTTTTGCCGTCTTCCAAAATTTTTGAGTAAAAACGATATTGATTTAGAAAAATATAAAATCGGAATTGCTAAATATCAACTTAAACCACAGACATTAAAGCTTATATTTATACATACATAAATTTAAAATAAAGTATAATAGATGTATGTACTTTGAAAAAATTTCATTATTTACCGCATTGTATTTCATTATTAGTTGCCATTATTTGTATTTGGCTACATATATACATATAATTAAAAAATGGATTTTCGGAAAAAGTTTCTTAATAATTATAAATTTGAATACCTTGTTGAAGCAAATAGAAATAAAAGTCTCATATACCTTGTCAAACATTTCGTAATACTCCCAATCAGTTCCACGGAAGATCTTCCAGATTCTTTATTACGATTTTTTACCCTTTCATAAGTAATGAATAAATTAAACTTGGATCCCGGTTTACGACGTTTTTTTTAAGGCATATCGTTTAACGACTTTTTTTGTCTACCTCTAAAATGTTTGTTTAACGCATTTTTTTGATTTACGTTTTCGATGAATTGTTATCAAATTATCCTTTTTTAATTGTGATACGGAAAGGACAATTAATATAATTTTTTAAAAAATAAATTGCTGCTGAAAATTTTAATGTGAATATAATACATAATATATGAACAACATGTTCTATAATTCATTTTTTTATTTTTTTTTATGTCTTAACGTTTTACGACTCCAAATTTTAGAACGCATCTATAATATATAGTGCATTAAATTTTTTACTACATTCATCTACAGTGTTCTGGTCAATAATTTTCGATGAGAAATTCTTGCATCTTCCAACCCTATTTGAATTAAGAGTTTCATTTTAGCGGAGTCCCAATATTTATCGTTTTGTAAATTGCTAAAGTTTAATAAATATTAATTATTTTTACCAAAACTAAAAAAGAGAAGAAACTTACTCTGTCTTCGTTAGTTGTAGTCTTCAAAAAAAAACTGCTGCTGCAGCCCTACATATTTAAAATCACTGCTTTGCAGTTAAATCAATTCTTATTAAACACACACAATGCAATCTGGTACATAGTTACTGTATTGTCTGGTACTGTATTTTCAGAAGAACAAATTGCTATGGAGTATTACCGTATCTTCAAGAATTCTAATACACAATTTAGCTTATACAATTTTAATTGGAGAATTTACTGCATTTTTCAGGAACAGTTTTGAAGTTTTGCAAATTGTTTGCTTCTAATAAATAATTCAATATCTGTTCAGTTAGTGGTGTGAACTATGAAATTCTTGTGATGGGATTTATTAAAATTCCTACATATTCGTTAAATTTCCTTTTTAGTTTTTCAAATTGTTTTTCGCTCGAATTCCTTTATTATTTGAAAAATCGGTCAATATCGCATGACTGCTTCGGAGCGACAATATAAAAACTTATACGAGAATGAGCTAAATTTTAAATATTTAATGCAATAGGCAGAATACCGGATGACTCACAATTTCTAAAATGTTCCCAGGAGACATTAAAAACTGTTGAAGTACACCAAATATAGGCGATAAAAAAAGAACTTAATTTAATTTAGTTTTCTTTATTATAATAAAGGTAAAAATTTACTTAGACATTTTAGAATTTATCAGGCAAATTAGAGCTAGATTAAAAATCCAATATTTCGTCACTTTTTTGTTGACGAAATTGATTATACATATGTATAGCGACTATAATTACATTAATTTGATGCAGAAATTTGTTACTACGAGTATTATCCAATAGCTTTCGTTTCAATCAAAAAGTGGATTTAAAAAAAATATACAATATGCGGTAGTGTTATGGCTGGTGTCGCCTGCGAAACAACGATATATTGTTCTTTTTTTAAAAATCTTTTATTAAAATAAATGAAGCAGCAATATTGAAAGCGATCTTAAAAATGAAAAACATAAGTGATAACTTAGTTGGAAAAAACATATTTTTTAAAAAGTCATCTGACTATAAGGTCATAATCGATTTAATTTTTATAAATTTTAATTTTTTCTATACATAAATAATCTATATATTTTTTGCCTAAAAACCTATTGTAAATTGATATTTTTTATCGAATTTCTTACGCATTTGTAATTTGTATATTTTACTATGTATATGTATATACGTACAAACTTACATACATACATAATTTGAAAAAGGAAAGTGGGAATATATACTGATACAAAATCGAAATTCTTTAATATGAAAATATTTTCAATTTCAATGTTCAATAACTTGTGCTTTTATTAAATTATTTATCATTTAACAATAGCTAAACAGTAAATTCCAGATTTATATTCAAGAAATAGTTAAAATTACTGTATTAGGGAGGGCTGTATAAGTATAAATACGTTATATACCTAGGTATAATATGTATATTGAATCTTAATTGAAAATCTTATCAATCTTAATTTTAAAAATCTTAAAAATGTATTGCTGAATAAAATAACTTAATATAATATTTATGAATTTTGCTAAATTAATAAAACTTATCAGCATACTTTGGTATATGAATTATATTTGATGAATTTATTCTATATCAACACAATTTTACTGATAATTTTTGAAGTCATCAGCTCTCTAATAACAATTTATTAAATGGTAACATTAGATTGAATTAATACACAATTCAGCTTATAAGTGTAAATTTCTGAATTATGTATTAATATTGTCTTATTGTATTTTGGAAGTTAAGGTATATATCAACTAGATATACAAAAAACTATCTATGATTTCAGAATTGCTACAATCAGAGCTGTCGTTTGACCCCAATTTGAAAATTTGTGTCCCCGGCTCCTCCTTTTGCATTTTGGCAAGCCGCTACCTATCTTTTTGTAGTCAAGTTAATCAATTAGTCAGTTAAAATCTCAAATAACTAAACTTAGAAAAATTCGTCGACGTCAGCAGTTGAAATATGTTTGTATAGAATTTTTCCAAGAAACGATAATATTGCAATTTTGACATTTTAATTGAAGTCGTTTGAGTATACATATTATTGAAAAATTGAAAAAATTTATTCAAAGCTCCCACAGTTTAGCGTAATGTAGTGCGGCAACTGAAAAGGTGTTTTCTTGTATTAATTTGATTAAAATGAAAATGAGAAACTCTTATGTTGAAATGGTAAACAACATTTCAAATTCAAAAGAATTATATAAAAATATTGGATGCGATCAGTTGGAAACCAAGTTGTGATCATATTTAAACTTATACTACTCGTACATATCTTTTTTTATTTAAAGTACATTTTTTGTAGTCACCATTAAAGAAATGAATAAGGCAGTAAGCATATGATAAAAAAAAAATAAAAGTTAATAATCATTTTTATAATTTATTTTTAATATTTTAAGGTATTTTCTGATCATCATAACTTGAGCCAAAACTTTAAAAAATGTATAAACGCATGTATGAAGTTTCATGTAAAAAATATTATTTTAAGTTTTTATTGTGATATTTTTTAATTCGAATTTGTTTATAATTTTTGTTAAAAGTTTTTGTTTTGTTCTTCCGAATTTTTTTTTGTATTCGCGCGATAATATATTGTTTTTTTTTATGAAATGTAGGAATTGGCTCCCATTTTTGAGAATTTTTGCTCCTCATTCAAAAAATCAAATGACAGCCCTGGCTACAATATTATATCCAATTCAATATTCAGCAATTATAATTTACAAGCTGAATATTCAGCAAGTTAATAATTTAAGTATTAATGAATTTTGCAGTATACTTATTTATATATGAATATTAAACACATATTTTCATTTACATTGTTAAAGTTTTGACATAAGTTAAATATTTTAACAGAAATTTAGTTTAGCATTCAATTTATTAAAATATTATATATATATGTATGTATATGCACATATATAATAGGTCTGACAATTTTAACTTCACTTTTGTTTTTAGTAAGAAACACAAAAAAACAATATGTATGAAATGAAATTAAAAATTCGATTTCAATGGTGTAGTAAATGTACGAAAAATAAAAAAATTCAATGTCTTGAAATACAAAAAATATATACATGTATGTATATACGTATATACATAATATATACTTACAAAGTATGTTCATTGCTTTAATACGAAGAATTTAAATAATAAATTTCAATGAAATCGGTTGATTATTTATATATATGATATGTAATATATATGTGTATATATGTATGTTTATTATAGACCATGTTTCAAGGCGTATTACATTTTATTTACACTCCACAGTGGTAGACCAAAAAACTGTTTTATCTCGTTGCAAAGCTTTAACCAAAACAAACTGCTGAGCATTTCAGGGAATTCGGGTAGCCAAAAACGAAACTCTACTAAGAGCCAAATTTACATTTTTCTAGGTATGTTAACTATAAGTTTACTAATACTAAATATTGGAAAGAATTATTTAACATTCACTTTGATAATATTCTGTAACACTTTCACTTCACTAGACAATACAGATTGCGGTCGGTTATGTTCTGGTCACATCGGATTTTTTTTTATTATTTTTAATTTATTCTTTTAATAATTCTTTTACCGAGGTAGGTGACGTGATGACAACAAATTTTTCACATCGAGTTTTCGGTGGGAACGTACTTCTGCATGGTAGGGAAGTGTAAATAAACTATTTTTAGCAACTTGTCGGTCTGTCGGTCTGCGTGTGCACACGTGTATCTCAAGTTCGGCTGAACTGATTTAAGTTTATTTCGACCATGGCACGGATTGATCAACTTTTGGGATATATCAGGCCTGGGGAACCGCACTTTTTAGCGGGCCTGTTTTACATTTTTGATCATTTTGAAGAAAATATTCAACTAATTTACTTAAAATTTTATATATCAGCTCAGCTCGATCGTCCGCGAAACCTGCTAACATTTTAAAAAAATCAGCCGTCAGCAACTGGACGTTTACCACGGGCCAAATATGCATTTTTGCGTATATAAAGGGAAATAATCAACCGATATCATTGAAATTTATTATTTAAACTCCTCGTATTAAAGTAATGAGCATATAAATTTTTTGGAAAGATCAGGGCTCGGAAACTGATCTGACGGCCGATTTTATATTTTTTACCATATCCACGGAAGTAATCGATGAAACTTCTTGAAATTTGATATTTGAGTCCTGGTTGTTACCGAAACTAACTGGAAAGCATTTCAGGGAATTGGAGCAGCACAAAGCGAAACTCTACTAAGAGCCAAATTTATTCGTAATTGCAAGGTAAATAAAGCATTTACAAGCAATGCTTAAAGATGAGGTTTTTTTGCACTAAATTGCAATGTGTATATTTAATACGAATTGAAAGCAGTGAAAAATGTAGAATTGCAGTAGCAGTTGTTTTGAAAACTACAATTGCAAGCAAAAAATTTCAGAAATCTCTCGCAACATCCCGTTTTATTTCAGTAACCGCGATAACTTAATTCAATTTTAAAGAAGATGGATAATGATGATATAGAAGGTTTACCAAATTTTTAAATTAATTTTTTGTAAAAATTAATAAACCTTTACAATTTCATCAATTTCCAAAACGAGATTGGGACTCCGCCAATATAATACTCTCAATTCAAATAAGGTTAGAAGATGAAAAGAGTTTCAGTGAAAAAAAAAGAAAAAAGAGTGTGTTATGGGGCCTACACCTCCGGGGAATGAAAAATATTAACCAGGAACTTTCCTTTCACTGTAGCGATGAATGTAGCAAAAATTTAATAATTTATTTATTACATATGAAAGGGTAAAAAACTGTACTCGTAATACTCCCAGTATTACGAAATGTTTGACAAGGTATATGAGACTTTTATTTCTATATACTATTATTTACCTTATTTATAAGGTATTCAAATTTATAATTATTAAGAAACTTTTTCCGAAAATTCATTTTTTAATTATGTATTTAAGCTAAATACAAATAATGAGAACTAATAATGAAATACAATATAATATGTAAGACAAATAGAGTAATGACAACTTCAATTTAGAACTAGAACTGTATTTTCAAAAATAACATAGTTAAAGACCTCCAAAAACTTATTATTAGTTTATTTGACATTATTAGTTTTACATTTTGTGTGCAAAATTGATTATACGGTATATGTAATTTAACAAAAGTGTGTTTTGATTTCGGCCAAATATAATTGAAGTTGTATTATTGAATACAATCAAATTGACTTATTTAGACTTATATAATAAGAAGACAATTTTTGTAATTACACAATTTAAGCTTAATTGAGTAACAAAAAAAGTAGTTCTATTATATAGCATTTTAGTTTTGGTAATACATTGAGACTCAACGTGTTAAAATATGAATGCATGTACATACATTAGTATTTCATTTAATAAAGGAAGGAAAATTAAAACTAATATAAGGTTTGTCGTTGGCTCTAGTACCAGTACAATGTGCATGAATCACATGTTTAGTATGAATAATTTAGTAATGCTCTGCAAGAATAAATTTATGTATACTGAAACGAAGCTAAACATGCAGATGTAATATACACATTAGATTCTACATAAACTTAACATATTAGCTAACATAATAAGTTATAATATTTTTTGTAAGCATTATGTTGATTTACATCAAAAAAAAATCTGATGCGAACATATGACTGCAAATTTTAGGGAGGCTAGTACGCTTTTAGTTAACATACCTAGAAAAATATAAATTTAGCTCTTATCAGAGGCTCACTCTATGCTAACCATTTAGTCCCTAAAAAATTCGTCAGTTAATTCCGGTAGCAAACAGAACTCAAACTTTTAATTTTAAGAAATTCCATCAATGAGCTTTATAGACATGATAACAAATCAACTTGTTCGTTTTCCAAGCCCTGACATTTCCAAGAAATTTATAAGTTCATGGTGTTGACACCTCGAATGTAAACATTAAATTTCACGGATATTGGGTGATTTTTTCTCTTTACATGCGCAAAAATGTAAATTTAGCTCGTATTTTTTGTTTTATTTACTTTATATTTACATTATGTCGGATGTGTCGATCACCTTGGCTGTAAACGAATTGAACCCTAATTACTACATACAATATATGTACACATTTACATATACGTTAGGTTTCCCAAAGTATATCTACTAATAAGTAATTCGACTCGTTCCTTTCCGTTAGTTTTCGTTTGCATGTTGCTTCCAAATTCTTAAAATATTCCATTTTTTTTTAGAAATAGATGGTAATAAGAGTTGTGTAGGCAAGAAAGAAACAAAATATTGTAAACAAGCGAGTGTATCAAAAACATTGAACTAAAATAAAATTAAATTAATTTAGTTAAAAATTTTGTTGTTGTTTTTTTGATAATAACAAAATTTATTTTTCATTTTATTAAAGTTAGGTAAAAAATCTAATGTATGAAAGCAAAATAGTTTGAAATTTCATGTATGAATGTACACATGCATGTACCTGGTACAGTAGATACACAGTGACATAGAAATAAAGTAATTTATAAAGGAAAAAAGGCATACTGATTAATATTTTATGAAATCTAATTTTTGCCGATTCATGGGAAATATGTTCTAAATTTATTAAGATTGAAATAAAAATAAAAAATTTAAAGATAATTTATTTATTTTATTTATTGATAATTATTAATTACAAATGCTTAACACTAAATATTTAAAATATTTTCAAAAGTACATATTTACCTCTCCACATCTTTTGGCAACAAATGAAATTTTCGTTTTGGCTTTTTTTCATCCCAAACACTTCCAATCATGTTTACCCATTTTTATAAAAAAAAAATATTTTTTTTCACAACTATTTAAAATTTTTATTAATATTATAAGTCTTTTCAAAATTATATTATATAAATTATAAAAATTTTTTTAAACAGTTTTTTTCTTCTTCGCTTTTATAATATAATACACATTTTTTGTCACCTTGTACTAGAATAAGTTACAAAAATAAAACTCCCGCCTTTAAAATCCTTAATATTTTTTCCTATACTTTATATAGGGAAAAGTAATAACTCCCTCTTTTAAAAATACATTACAAAAAAGCAGGTAGACATCTATTGCGTAATTCTTTCCTTCTCCCAAAAATTGTTATGTGTATAAAAATGAAAATATGAAGGTATACTGCTTAACTCTTTTAGCTAAGGGAATTTTTTGTATACAAATTTGGTGAGGATTGCATTAGTGTGATGTAAACGAAGAGTCGAATTACTTATTAATAGGATATACTTTGATGTTTCCATTATAACATAATATAAATGCATAAAAACTTTTTTGGCTACTTACCTTTATAAGTAAAACCAAAAATAAAAAAACTTTTTTGAGTGTTACTTTATTTTATATGCGTTAATATGATTCATGCACAGATTATGCTTCTTGCTGATTTTATTCATTTTGCAGAAAATGTTTAATAAAACAATAATATTAAGAATAGATTATACAGAAACGAATGTTATCGCCTTTGCGCTGTGTAACACGCTTATTAAACTTATCAGAAAATAAACATAACAAAAAAATAAAAAAGTTCTGCAACAAATCTGTATACAATTTATAATATGATCAGCGTTCCCACTTGGATACAATTGTATCCATTTGGATACATTTTTGCTCTAAATTTGAGCTTGGATACAAAGATACTCAAATCTGCTAAAATGCCGGAATTGGCTACATTTGAAAATTTTGCTGAAATATGGCCACATTTTCTTTACAAACACTAAATAAATATTACAAAACAGTTAAAATGCTGGTAATATTTAATAGTGATTGTTGATTTATTTTCAAAAAATATTATTTGCTGGCTTTTCTAAGCCGGTTTCCGAATTTTTTAGAAGAAAGTAAAAAACATAATTTATTAACCGCCTATTCTTGTATTCAAATCTAACATTTATACAAGAAGGTACCAGAAATATTTTAGTGTAAGCTAGGTGTTATAGAAAATGCATTGGCTGTACATATTTTTTAAAATTTGTCCGTTTTCATCGTGAATCGTCTTTACCGCATAGTTCAACAACCACAGAACATAAACATATGTTTTCTCTTTCCTTAACTTTTACATTTAAAATGTAAAAAAAGTTGTATATGCTTTCTCAAAGAATTTACTATAAATAACAAAACTCATATTGTAGAATAGAACAAATTAATATTAATTATGGGTATACGACTTAGTATAACAATGCTATTTTAGGAGGTTGGATACATTTTGGATACATTTTTTTCTCGAAATTGGATACATTTTGTTTTTACCGTTTGTTTCAAATATAATAATAATGAAGTATAATATAATAAATGCTCAGGCTCAAATGATCATTATACCAAATATCAGTTGACAATTTAGTAATCAACATTTATAAGCTTGAATTGTCTATATAGCAATGCATAGCAAATTGTTACACTTCTGAAATCAGCCTTTTAACCATAATTCTGTTTATAAGTTCTAAAGGCTGAATTATGAATTTAATGTGGTATTATTGCTTACTTCAATATTAGAATATTTTCTATAAAAAATAAAATAAAAGATTTCTGCAGTTCTTCTACTTTACATATACATACATACATACGTATTTATTTATTATATACTCATATGCATATAAAATTACGCAGTATCCATATTTAAATTGAAATTAAATCTTACTTTGAAAGTTTTATTGTTGGAAATTTTAAATTGCAAATTTATTTAACATTTTTTTTTTAATTTGCAACGACAAAACAAATAAATAAATTTGTGCTTTTATTGCTGAACCGTAACATGCTTATTATACAGTAAGGAAAGTATTGTAACGAAACAAAATTTCCCATTTCGAATTTTTGCAAGGAAATGCATATTCTGTTTATGGCTATTCTACGGAAAAACTTACAGTAGCGAGCAGAAGTGTTCAAATAATTAAAAACTTTTTAATATTTAATTTTTTTTATTTTTATAACAAATTCAATTTCATTATATTTATCAATTATGTTAAGTATACATAATATAAATTTTACTTCAATACTAATCTAATACTCGTAATTCATAAAATAGAAAATAACAATAAGTTAAAAACAAAAACAAAAAACAGTTAAAAATTCATGAAAGTCTCATTTGAACAGTTTTGCACGTTTTCGCATGTTTGAAAATTTTATGGAAAAAAACCAATTCATGTCCGGTCTTTTGAAGCTGCATCATTAGGAACAGTATTAGTTAGATTTGAATAGCGTAAAACCTTTGTCTAGATATAAATTTCTTTATTTTCCGGAAAGAATTTCATTAAAAGTTACAAAATGAAAAGATTTCTATAGAAACGGAATATAATATAGTTTCCATGATAAAGCAGGGCTATTCCACAAGGAAAATTGCCGGATTATTAGAAGTGTTTCTTGGGACTGTTTCTAACATAAGAAAAAGAGAGAATTTAAACGGAATAAAAAATGTAGGGGGTCGAAAAAGTTAATTATCTGACGCCGATGCTCGCTTGATTTATCGCTCTCTGAAAAATAACAAAGTTAAAACCCCGAACAAGGCAGCTAACAGATTGGAAAAGGATGTCAGCGAATGGAAAGCTCGAAGAGCTTTGCATAAAATTGGTTTCAAATCTGGAATCAAAAAGAAAAAAACCAGCGGTCAGTAGAGGTCAGTAGATTTCGGTCCGATAGAAAGTCATATTACTGGCTCGGTCAATTGAAAAAAATCTTCAAAGGCATCAAATTCAAGAGACTATGAAACACGGCGGCGGAAGCATTATAGTATGAGGTTGTTTTAAGTGGTGGCACATGGGCACAGCTGTGAAAATAAATAAAATAATGGCAAAAGAGCTATATTTAGAACTCTTGCAAACTTATTTGCCTACTTTTATAGAAGAATGTGCTATCGACCGGATAGATTTTTGCATGCTAAAGTGGCCAGCGCAGAGCCGGGACCTCAATCCTATTGAGAATCTTTGGGCTATTGTGAAAAAACCTCTACCTTATTAACATGTTGATTCAAGCATACCCTATATTTATGGCACAGCTCTTATATGTTTACTTACTTCAAGATACCCAAATCGCTATATGAATGTCACTATTGCGTGTACACTAGTACTAGGGGAACACCCACCATATTACGAAGTACTTTTGTTCTGGAAAATTTGTATTTACTTCATATGTGTTTATTTTGAACAATCCTATAGCCTTATACCACACGTGATTTCCTTTTAGGCTTTATTATTTGTTTTTATTTAAACATTTTGTTACACGTAGTCAATTTAAACCCCGCGACCTAGGGACCAATATTTTTCTCTATATTTGTTTCCTAATTCTATGTTTTTCTTTCTGACATGTTCTTTTCATCTGAGTTTCACATTCAAAGTCATCTCGATGACGAATATGGCACTTTTCAGAAATATGTTATATAGTTCTCGCATCAACATTGTATTATTTTAAAGAAATTCATTTTTTTTTCATGGGGCTATATTATTCAGAGAAAATACACAATATGCAAATCACAGTTTTATGTTAATCATTTTAGTTTTTTTTTTTTTATTATTTTTAATTTATTCTTTCAACAATACTTTTTACCGACCGCATTGTGTATACAATAGGTAGGTTACGTGACGGCAACAAATTTTGCACATCGAGTTTTCGGTGAGAACGCACTTCTCCATGGTAGGGAAGTGTAAATAAACTATTTTTAGCAACTTGTCGGTCTGTCGGTCTGTGTGTGCACACGTGTATTTCAAGTTCGGCTAAACCGATTTTGATGGAATTTTATATGTAAATTTATTTCGACTATGGCACGGATTGATCAACTTTTGGGATATATCTCGAGAACTGCACTTTTTAGCCGGCCTTCTTTATATTTTTTATCATTATGAAGAAAATATTCAACAAAACTTACTAGAAATTTCATATATAAGCTTCGCGCGACCGCCCGCGAAACCTTCTAACTTTTGGAAGAAATCAGGTGTCAAAGAGAAGTAAATCAACCGATTTCATTGAAATTTGATATTCAAATTCCGCGTATTAAAACAAATAAATTTTTTGGAAAGATCAGGGCTCGAAAACCGATCTGAGGGCCGATTTTACATTTTTCACCATATGTACGGAACGAATTGATGGAATTTCTTGAAATTTGATATTTGAGTTCTGGTTGTTACCGAAACTAACTGGCGAGCATTTCAGGGAATTTGAGTAGCACAAAGCGAAACTCTACTAAAAACCAAATTTACATTTTTAGGTATGTTAACTATAAGCTTACTAATGCCCTAAAAATTGGAAAGAAGTATTTAACAGGCATTTTTAAAATATTCTGTAACACTTTCACTTAACTAGACACATTGCGGTCGGTTATGTGCTGATCACATCAGATTTTTTTTTTAATTGGAAAACATAAATAAGTTTTTTATTGCACATATTGTGTGAAATGAAATGAGATAATCATATATATTAATATGTAAATTATGTACGGTATGTGTGCATGTACATACGTATGAAGGTTGATTTCAATTTTCTAAGTTTATTTGAAAAATAACAGCAACTAAACAAATAATATAATATAATAAAGCAATGAAAAATAACATTCATTATATACTTGCGATTTAATTGAAATTTATTTATTGAAAAAATATATTGAATGATTTATACAATTATTTTTATTTATTTTGAATAATTGTACAATTTGTTGTATTGGCAAGCGATGATTTTTATTATTGTGTACGTATATAGAATAATTTAGTTATAGCAATTACGTTTATAATCACATATGCATAAGTTTGTTGATCTATCATATAATAAATTTTCATTTATATATACATATATAAATAGTTTAATGCTAAGTGATTATTAATTTGCAAAAATATTAATCCTGTATAAGAATATATACATAAAATCTACAGACTTATAAGTATATGGGTCGGAAATTCTAATACACAATGCGCTCTACATTTTAATTAAAATGTATTCATATGTATATAGGGGGAAGAAACAATTTATATAATATTATATATTTAAATAATTAAATTTATAATTTTGCAGTTATATAATAAATATTGCTTTACAGACCATTGTGACTTCAAAATTAAAAAGAAATTGTATTTGAAATATATATTTTAGCAAATATAAGTTATAGGATGAATTAATACCGTATTTGCAATTTTAAAGTTCGATATAAAATAAATGCAATAAAATTATTAATGATTGTGTAGATTATACCGAAAGCTAAACTGGAAAGAACTATAATTCTTCTTATATGAGTATATGTAGAGCGAAATCTCCACCTCTCACAATCCCAAGAGTTTTGTTTTTAATATACATATAATATGTATATAGTGATTTCGTTAAATAGTTATTTCTATATATGTATGTATATTACGAAAATAATTCGTCATAATAGAGATCCTCTTTGTGACGTTTTCTGCACTGATTTGGGACTGTCAGACATTACCCTCAACTTTTCTTGAAAGATTCTAACTAAAATTTTTTAATATAAAAGAAAGTAGGATAGTAAAATATCTTCGCTATGTAATAAATATACATATATAATAAATTAAGGTATTGTGTATATACAAATGTATAATTCCTTCTACAGAAAAACTTTCTTTTGAGAAATACTTGCTACAGGAAGATGCTACCATTTCTATATCTCGGTAATATATTGAATGTGTCTTTCAAACAGAAATCATTCAAACAAGTTAATATAAAATTGTTTTTAAATAAAAAAATATCTTCTTCGTGCAAATTATCAAGAACGGCTTTCAAAACCTGCTTTGCAAAAACAATTTCGGATTATATCTGTAGTCCATATAGTTCACTTTTTAAAAATGACATTGTTAAAAATTACCAACACGAGCCAATGTCGATTAAAGTAAAAGAAAGTAATCGTATATTTCGTTTTTCATTTCACTTTTTTGTCAGTTTCAAATCAGAATTTTTCGTTTTTCTAATGGATATTTCATTTTTTCAATTACGTTTTGTATTTTTTTTTTTTTTTTCAAATTATCGAACGCCCCACCATGAAAAACAAATGAACAAATTTTGTACACATTTTAGGAAAAAACGAGATACGCAATACAAAGTAATCTTTCTCACATTATACAATAATATATGATAATTACTCATTGTTATGTATGTCACTTGACGAGCAAAGTAGCGAGATACACGATCAGGTTCTATATATAGAGATTCCACCGAATACTATACGAGTACATATACTTATGTAGAATTTTTATTTTGCATATTTTTATATAAGATCTTTTTGAGTTTTTATATAATTATAAAAACTCATAAATTATTGTATATAAATCACAAAATAGTATTCAAGAAACTAATTTGCACTATAATACTATGTTTAAAAGTACTGTATTACAGTAAAATTTTGGCGAAGACAACGTGGATAGCATAATGAATTGTTCCTGAGTATTTCCAAAATTTTAAAAATAAAGTGTACAGTAAAATAACACAATTTCACTTAAACAAATTTAAATTTTTAAACTTAAATTTTTACAGTACTATGATATTTTTGGTTTTGATCTAAGTAGTTTGCCAAATACTTGCATAAGTAAATAAATAAATAAATGAAAAAATCCCCCTGTAATAATTATATTATGATTAATTTATAGATCACGCTCTTTACTATTGTAATATAATATATATTCTGAGAATTAGAAACTAGAAAAAAAAAAGAAATAACCCCAAAAAAATATAATACACCGGATTAAGAAAATTTTTAGTATATTTGTAAAAAAAATGGTTTGATTTTACGTCTCTGCTATATCTGTCGGTCTCTTTGTGAGTTATTTTAAAACAAGACTCCATTTATAATAATATCATTCCAATCACTAGTCATATTGTAAGTAATTAATACTAGTGCGTTTAAATTAATTTCCCACTATATAAGTAAGTTTTGTTGTAAGTTTTGTATGAGCTGCCATTTTCCTCAACTTTCAGATTTCTTAAATAATGGTGTGCACGTGTATACAATATTTTAAATTTTTTTCAAGATTTTGATAACGTATTGCATATTACGCCTATGAATATGATGTTTGCAGTTTAAATCTATGAAAATTTCTACCATAATTTACGTACATATATATTCCTTTGAATATACATAAGTATGTATACGTGTATATAATTAAAGGACTAATGAAATATGCTGCTTTTCAGTCCCGCTATATTCAATAAATAAAATGTGATTTTACTCAAATCTTTTCTTTTGATTTCGAAGTTCATATTATTATTATTACGATGGTGTTTCAATATAACGAACAGCTAAATTTTTTGAATTAAAATTACTCGATTATAACGGAATATCAAAAAAATGTTGTTTCTGTATAACAAACAGGGGTTATTTCTATTTTTGGGTTTTTCTATTGCTATGATTATCTAGAAATGTCCGTTACATTATCTGCGTTATTTAATTTTTTTATACATAAAATGTATTCACTTTCCGCTCAATGTTTTGATATTTGTTTATTAATTAAAAGCATATATGTATGTATAGTACATATAGAAAGGGTCTCTGAAAATAAGAGAAATAAAGTTGGGTCAAACCAATGGTTTGTATTGTAGCACTTTTCCCTTCAACAAGTGAAAATTCTGCTTTAAAATACAGTCTATGTATACCTATCACATTATTAAAATTATTTTCATTCATATACAAAACTATTTTTAGGACTGCATATATTTAGGATTAACGATTTATGCAGTCTTTGAAATACAGCACAAATTAATATAAAGTGGGGTTAACATAATGCTCGATTTTAAGTGTTAATTGTGTGAGTTAAGAAAAATAATTACATTTTTTAATTTCATGAAATTTACCTTTAGCTTTTTGCTTTTATAAAAAATTGGAAAAGCTTGCGGTTTCGGAAATATAAGGTGTCAAAAATTCAAATTTTACGAATTTCAAGAGGTGATAACTTGAGAGGGGGTGGAGATGGAAAAAAATTTTCTTCTAATAAAATGAACTATTTGTTAATGTCTAAAAGTCCCTGAAATTTCAAAGTTCTACAGGCTAGGGTCTAAAAGAAAAACGACATCAAAAATTTGGAAAAAAAGGACTTTAGATAACGGTAAATTTGAAAGGCCATTTTGTTTCTCTAAAGTTTAACTATAGTATACCGCGCTAGGGAAAGCAAGCCACTGCCTTTCTGCGTTTGCAAAATTTCAAAAATGTTTATGGTTTCATTGCAACAAATATTTAAAAAAAGGCCATTTTTAGGGTTTTGGGGGGGTATAACTTCTAGAGAGGAGGAGATAGGTAAAAATTTCGTTCTACGGAAATAAGTTTCTAGTAAGGATCTATGTATGTATGAAATTTCAGATTTCTATCTTCAAGGATGTAGAAGTTTTGTAAACAAAAAAAATGTCCACGGACGAACGGACGGACTGACGGGCGGACGGACAGAGTGAAACTAATAAGCACTTTTTTCAAAAATTTTTTTGGAAAAGTGCTAAAAATGAACATTATAGAGGATAATCGTAGTGGTATTTTATTACGACAGCTAGCTGTTAAATAAATTTTCGCTAACTCGACAACACATAGAATAATTAAAAATAAAAAAAGTGATTCGTGATTTTAAAGTTTACACATAGTGACATAGGTGCACATTCTGCATAAAAAATTACTTAAATTTATCATGCTAAATACAAAAATTGTCATAGAATTAAAGCCTGACACGAACCTTTTAGCTCTATGTTTTGCAATGTTTATGTATGGTACACGTTATCAATGTAATTTCACTATAGAAATAGAAAGAAAATAATTTTGAAAAACACGTAATGAAAAAAAATTGGAGAAATTTTTTTTTTAATTTTTTTTCTTTTTTTTAATAATCAATGGCACCTCACTCATTCGGCGGTCATTACAAATGTGTTTACATAATAGCATATATCGTAAACTCGTCGAACCCCGAATATTATATCGTTCGTTATATTTGGACACCACTGTATTATTGTTGTTATTTCTGTATATGGTATATCTCGATTATTTTTGGTATCATTCTCGTACATATATACATTATATTATATACCAGAGGTGGGGAACACGCGGCTAAAGGAGTTTTGTGCGGTTTCGCTACGCCGCCTTTTGTATTCGTATGCCCTTTAAATATTATTATTATTATTTATTTTAAAATCTCAAGTGAGCAAAAGCTCGTACAGAGTGTTTTAATTTAATATTTTTATAATTCAATGGCTTTCAAGTAAAAAACAAATGCAAATATCTTACTACATATAATCTAACATAAATTAAATTTATTAAACAATGAATTTGAAGTTGTTTTTTTGTTATTTATGTTTAATTATTTACTTTGGCATTGAACTGATTTTTTGTTTTATCAATATAATTTTATTAATTTTTATATGTATTTATGTATGTATGTATACATAAAAAAAATATTGACTTCAAAATAAAAAAAATTTAATTTGGAATAAATAAAAACTGAATTTAAAATATGATAAAAAAATGGAATTTGCACACTAATAACTGTACAAAAGCTACATTTATTGGTATTAAAACTAATGCGGCCTCCTTAGTTGTTATTTTAAATTTGGCCTCCATGGGTAAAAAGGTTCCCCACCTCTGTTATATACTATCACTTTACTTAATTACTTAATTCTGGGATTTTATTTTTGTTGTTGTTATTGTTATTATTATTTCAATGTTTTTTTTATAATAAGTTTAATATTTATATTATTATATACCTACCCAGTTGCCGTATTTTCCTTCCTACGTACCTACTATTTAAGTGTTACTTAAAATTAAAAAAACATAACTAAAAAAAAAACAAAAAATTAAAAAACCTCAACTCTCAAAAACTCTTCTTGATTTTTCATATTATTTTAGTTTAGTGTAAAAGGTGATCGAAAGCAGTACGAAAAAGATCAAAAATAAAAGAACAAAAAAAATTATTGTTTAAATTTTTGATGTGTGAAAAATCGCGAGTTAAAATTTAAAAAAAAACATGAAATTTCTAAAATTTCACATTTTACCAGTTTTTATACTGCTTTTTACATTAGTTAATTGCCAAAATGTTCCCGGTGGCAGTAAAATGGTTTGCTATTACAATTCAACTAGTTTTATACGAGAAGGTAACTAACTACATACCTACTTTAGAAAAAAAATTATATAAACTCATAAAAGGTTTCTCTTGAATTTTAAATATCAATTAAAAATATTTAAATTAAATTTTGTTTTTTTATTTTTTTTTATTATAACAATATTTTGAATTTAATGCCGGAATTCGCAGTGTCATATTGTAAAATCGCCTTATAACACTTTTCTTTTAAATATTTAAACTTTGTAAATTTTTTAATCTGTCTTAAATTGTTTATTTCAAATGTATTTTTATTATATTTTTTAAAGTTTTTAATAGCATTTTAACATGAAATATTTTGATTATATTTTATAGATTTTAAATTCGTTTTTTACAACAATTTTTTTATTTATTTATTGTTAAATTTGAAATTAAAAATTTTCGAAATTCTTAATATAAATTAAATAATTGAATATAAATTAAAAGTATTCGAAATAATATATAAAGTAAATAATATATAAAGAGTGTATATATAGAGTGTTTCGCACAAAGTTGAAAATAATTTCAGAGAAGATTCCTTGGTTCAGCAAAAATCGTTTGTTAGACTGGGGGGATCAAATATATTAAATAAAATTATAAAATATTAAAGTAATTTAATTCGGGAAAAATTTTATATGAATAATATGAATGATTTATTTTGGCAGTGACTTAAGTGCACATTTCAATCAAAAATGAAATGTTATGTTCCATCTGGTTTTAAAGTGGTTATTTGCTTTATATAGAATACTTATTTACTTATCTGACAACCTAAATTTCAATTTTAATTATATTGACATAATCATATTGGCAGAATTTTGAAATTGCAAGTGGACTTCGATTTCTTTTAAAATAAACCGTACATATGTATATTAAAGATGCATGAGTTTTAAATAACATGAAAAATTTTTATACGGTATAATTAGGTATTGAAATTACATATATGTAATTATTACAACAAATTAAATATGAATTAATATATTATATTTTGATTATATATTTCGATATAAATTCCATTGCTGAATAAATTAAGTTTACACTATATATTAGGTGAACGATTATCTCTGACATCGAAATTGTAATAATGCCGCATCGACACAGCAATTTGCACTCATAAACTAATTCCGCATTAATACAGTGTTATTACAACCCAATCTCAGGGTGTATATAATATAAATGCGTTATTTGTTACATGCATATATAGGGTGTGTCGCATGAGGTGGCAAATAATTTGAAGGATTTGATCAATTTCAAGCAAAAAATTGTATGGGTGCAAATATAAATGGAAAATCAAATCTGATTAAGTTGATATGTATGTAATAATATTACTTCAATTCGTATTTTTAACTACTGTGTTAGTGTTTTTAACTGGAAGAAATCCATTATTGAAGTATATGCTTTAGACTTGCTGTATAACTAAATTCGGTATAAATTTTTATTCAAAAATGAGTAAAATGTCAAAGAAAAAATTAAAAAATTTTTAATGTTGTATCAGGAAAAATGTCACAAGCTAAATAAAAATGGTTCAAATTTATATCATGTCCTAACTCGAATTGTCCTATTAGAAGATATCGTATCTCTCATTATATATAGCATGTAATTCCAAATGACAAAATCCTAATAATGTAATGTAATGTATTTTTTACTTATTCTTCTTTTTAAAAAAGTCCATATCTCTAATGTAAAAATTTAAATTGACCTGCTTCACGACTCATATTCAATACATATATTCGCATCGATATAGAATATTCCTGATTTCAAAATTGCAGTAATACCATAATTAATATACAATTCAACTTTAAAATTCTAATTAAATACTAAATTTTGTATTAATAAATATTACAATTTTGATATCATGGTGTATGTCAAATTTGTGACGTATGCATTTTTTTTAGAACTTTAATACATATAAAGATTCCTTGACTTCCTTGACTAATAAATAATACGGTATTTACTAGTCAAGGAGTTTTTTATACGACCCTGAATTTTTTGTGAATGTATTTGTTAAAACTGCATTTATATTTTAGACGGAATGACGAATAAATAAAGAAAACTAAAATAAAATTTGAAGTTTGCTGAGCAAATACCAAAAATTCATATTTCAACTGAAAATTTTAACTATAATTTTGATTAAATATATTTTCAAGTTTTTGAACCGCAAGATATCTAAGAGAATTGAGTATAAAAAATGATAATACACTGAGTATAAAAAAATTTGTGCTATATTTTTTAGTATAGAACATGGCTTTTTAAACTTTTCCTATTCGCGACCTAATTTATTTTATTTTATTTTATTTTACATACTTAGCTCAAGCATATCACAATATAATATATAAGGTAAGTGTCCCCATTACTGACATACTTCGCAACAAATTCAACTTTGGCGTGAGATATTTTATATGTGGGATACAATAAATGATCGTGTTTCCGATTTTTTGAATAATTTGGATAATTGAGAATAATGTTTTTTATAAAATTATTTAATCAAAATATTTTTTAATTCATAATTTTTCGATTAAAAATGAAAAGCAAAAATGTTCCTAATATTGACATAACCGCAAATGTTTGTGTCTATTACTGACAGTTTGTGTTCCTAATACTGACAATGTAATTTCATATGCTGTAATCTATATTCTATATATGAATAATGGTTAAAACGGTTAAAATGATAATATTCAATAAAAATGGAATAATAATTTAGATTTCTACGGATATTTCATCTTATTTAAAAAAAAATTAAAAATAAATCAAAATATAATTCAAACAAAAATAAAAAATATATTTTTTATTGAATTAAAGGTAAAAACATGTGAAATTCAGCTGATTTGAATTTATTATTGCTGTAGAATGTACTTTTACTAGTAGTCTTAATATGCAACAATGAATAAATAAAAATTTTTAAAAGAAATTTATGAAAATCTAATTCTAAATGACATAATGTTTTATAAAGTATTGTAAGTAATATTTGCTACAAATGTATTCTTATAAATAATACCTAAAATATGATGTACCATATCACACGAAATTATAAGAAATCATATCAATATATTCTAAAGCTGTTTTTCGCTTTAACCTATAATAAGCCTATTCTAAAGCTGCTTTTTGCTTTAACAAATTTGACTATTTATGTATTAAGTACGTAACGAGAGCAACCCATTCTTAATTTTTGGAACAACATTTTGGGTTATTAAAAAGGACTACTTTTCTTATTTAAAGAGAACTATTTCTGTTGTGATAACTGTTATGACGTTAACGTTTACAGTAATTTTAAAGCATTTTTTAGAAAGCGAATTGTACTGTTTTATTGACAGTATTGTATACAATATTGACACACAATTTATTAGACGAATATCACTATTAAAAAGGTAAAAAGGTCGTAGTCAGATATAGGTTTTCACAAATGTAATCGATTTTCATTCGACAGAAATAGTTTAAACAATTTTAAAGTATAAAGAAAGTATTTTAATTAATTAAAATGAATATCAAAATTAAAACTTTATACTGACATAATTTTGTACATAATATTGACCCTCTTTAGATCGTATTACTGACACCAGTTTTTAAAGGTAAAATACTCCGAACCTGTAGTAAATTCTTAGTGTCAGAATTCGGACATTAAAAAGAAAATTCAAATTCGATTTTAATTAAATAAATACGAAAATAAAAATTTAAATATTTTAAAAATGACGTAATTTATAAAAATACGGATTTTTGACGTATTACTGACACATATGTCAGTAATAGAAGCATGGTCGAATTTTAGATGTTTCTAATACTGATAGAAATTATTTGTTAAAATTCTTATTTATTTAATGTTTTTACTCCGAATTACTTATAAAATAAGATAAAAAATAATCAAAATATTTAATTTAATATAAATACATATATTTTTAACCCTCAAATAAGTCAAAAAGCAATAAAAACAAAATCGGAAAAATTAAGCAAAAAGTATAAGAAATTCTCCAATTCAACCCACCATTGCTATGTCTATGGAAACAAAACTGATTTATGTTCAATATTTTGGAGTTATTTCAAAACTAAATAAAAGGAAGTATTGCGATAAATTGAATTAATCTAGAAATAAAAATATATATATATGTTGAATAGAGAAAATCTCTTAATAATTATAAAAAACCTCATATATGTCAGTATTACCGCCACTGTCAGTATTAGCTACACTTACCTTATATATTAATTTACATATTTAGTTTTTTTTTTATAGTGTCCTTTGTTAAATTGAAATCAAGTATGTTCTTGAACTTATTACACAGGCTCAACATTCTACTGACAGGTTCGTTTTTCCTATAATTAGTTCTATGAAACGGAATTATAAAAAAATTAGGAGAACCAGACCTAATATATCATGACGATCTTATTAAAAATATCGGGAGAGATCAAATCAGGTTTCATAAGTTGAAAAATGAATATCACATCTTTCACTTAAAGTGGGTAAGGCAATCAATTCGAGCCTTTCCTCATAAGGAGGAAGAAAAATAGGATCCTTCCATGGAAGGTGAGGAAGCGCAAATCGCAAAAAATTCTTCTGAACCGATTCAATCCCATTAATATGAATATTGTAAAAAGGCGACCAAACTTGTGAGGCATATTCAAGATGGGGACGAACCAGAGACAAATATAGGGACTTTTTTTTATAGGGACCTTTGACCAGCGTTTAATAAATCCCAACATAGAGCTTACTTTGCCAACCACATAGTTTTAGCGGTTGGCAAATGATAGTTTATTATCGAAGCAAACCCCTAAGTCCATAATTGAATAAAACCTACTAATAACTTGACCATTTAACGCATAATTTGATATTATTGGCTGTCCTTGCCTAGAATAACACATTAGCGCGCACTTGTTAACGTTGATTTTCCAGTTGTTGCTAGTGCACTACCTGCAAAAGTTATCCAGATCACTCTGAAGAGAAACTGCGTCATTTACAGTACGATTCCTCTTGAAAATTTTCATATCATCAGCATAAATTAACACTCCATTGCAATTCAAAACGTACGCTACGTCATTAACAGCGATGATGAAGTGCAATGGACGTAGGTGATTGCCCTGGGGAGCTCCAGAACTAGTGACAAGCGGGGACGGCACCGATAAATGAAAAAGGAACCCGTACTTCCTTCCAGAAAGATAAGAGTCAACCCAATTCACAAAATTGTTGGGAATTTCAAACCCATTTCCCAACTCATAAATATGATTGCGAATTTCCTGTAGATAAAAATAAAAAAAAGATAAATATTTTCTATTTATTTATTAAATAATAATATAACATACATATGAAAATATGTAATTCATTTAGGAACGTAGAATATAAAGTTACACAAAATATCATAAATGATAGGGAATTCCGTATTAAAATAGGATTAAATGAAAAATTTTAATGTCCTGGATGTGCCTGTTTTTTTACAACAAATCAAATCTCGGTTTAATCTGTGTTAAAGTTGAAAATGTAACTACACATAAATATATGGTATTGAATAGCAAAAGAATTTTTAATACCATGTCAGCGATTGTGGGGAATTCTATTTTGCTCCGATCCAAAATTCAATAAATTTTTTGCTTGAAAATTCTGGTTTTAAATTTGAATCACTCGAAAGTTCAGCAAACTCTTCTTGAGCTTTAATGATCAATCTCGCTTAAGTCAATTGAAAATGGCTTTTCTATCCAAGCAAGTTTTTGGAAATCGATATTTAATAAAAAATATGTGCGAAACTGTGTTTCTAATGTTTTTAAATGATTTGTAGTAATTTTTGCAATAAAGTTTTTGCAATTATTTTTTTCTATTACGAAATTGTCGACATTGGCAAACATTTCGAACAAATTGTTTTCCACTCTTCTTTTTGAAATTTTAACAAACCTTTCAATTTTATCATTCAAAGTAAATATATCGCAATTTTTCCCTTGAAGAGACAAGTTGTGATCGTTCAATTTATAATAAATAAAAAACCAAATAAATTAAGAGCCTAAAATCTCGTGCCAATGGAGCATGACCATTGACACAACTAGCAAAGCAACAATACTAAACTACTACTGAATCATTGGGTCGCTGCACATATTCGCGCGATTTTTGAAGTCATTGTTATTGACGTTTCTAACATTTGTTTGTGTACATGTTTGCAATACAAATACACGGTATGTTAAAAAATTACAGAATGAAAAAAAAAATGTTTTTGTTTCCAGTTGAAATTAGTATATTTTTTTTGTATATTTAAATATTCAATATTAAAACTTTTCGCGACCCCTTTTTTAATTTTTTAATTTTAATGCTGATTTTTTTAAGCAACTTTATTTGGGATCTCAACCCATAGTTTAAGAAGGCTTGGTCTAGAATAAGTTTTATAATTATGATAGTTCTTTTATAATTATTATAAAGTATGCATTGTTTCAAGTTATCGCCTGTATAAAAACGAACAAATTAAAAATACATATTATAAAAAAACTTGTATATAAATTTTAAAGTTCCTGATTTGGTAGTTTGATAAATTAGTCAATTAGACTTAGTAACAATGTGAAAATATTTCCTAATATAACTAAAATCGCATACATACCTAAAAAGAATTATATGGGCTTTTAATATAAAAATACACATAGTATGCAATAATTTTTATGAATTATGAAACATATTAATTTAATTAATATGAACCATAACGTACACATGAAAAATTTATAAATATCTATATATGTGATTATATAAGAAGTTTGCATTGTAGAAGATATATCATATATAATTAGCAAACTTGGTAATATCAAATATGTATATATATTCTCAAGTTTGAAAAAAGGAAAAAAATTATTTTACACAATTTCCCTTTTCTTGTAGCGTAGCATTTATTGAATTCTTAAAAAAATGAACAGAGCCTGGAAAGTTTTTTTAAATCAACTTTTTAATAAACAAAAAATTGCAAGAATGTAAGCACTAGGAAAGCAGAAAAGATTGAATTTTAGTGTTTTCTAACTAAAAATTTAGAAAAAGTAGATCTTGTGGGAGATTTTTGATGATAAAAAGGGCCCTCTTAGCTTCCATAAGAAGATTTGTAAATTCATAAGCTATGAAATGTCATCCTCTGTTAAGCTGGATTCATTGGTTCGTCAATTAAACGACGAGCTGATGTATTTTACATGAAAATTTGGTTTTTTGACATTCTCTTTATTTTTAGTACAGCTTTTTTTCTCTCTCTCGAAAAGATGAATCAACTTAAACTTTAGTGGGGAGGTTTTTTTAAAACGTCAAATTTACATATACTGCACTATTACAATTACATATAATTCTTGTCAAAAAAGAAATAAATGCATCATTACAAAAAAAAAACTTTCAACTTTTTTTAGACGAATCAATGAACAATCAAGAGAAAAAATAGTTGGACTATAAATAGCTCCGCTTAAAAACGACGTACCAATGAATCCAGATTTAGGGTCCAGGCCTGTGTTTCTACAATCTTTTTTTTTATTTTAATTTTAATTATGATTTTTACCGATTTGAATTTCAACTTTTCTATGACAAAGATTGGCTAAAACCTAACAATTTTTCTATTAAAATAAAAGTTGGAATTTTCTGAGCACCATATCCATAATTCAAATTTCAACTCGAAATCTTAACTATAATTTTGATTAAACTTATTTATTTTTGAGTTTTTTCCGTATTTTTTTTTAATGGCGTCAGGCAAAGCATCTGAGAGTAAAAATTATCAGAGAATTAAGAGTAAAAATTTTAATACAATGAATAATGTCTTTATATCTAACAAGTCCCAATGCTCAGAGAGAAACTTGAAAGCACGAATAATATCTAAAATACAATCAAATATTATGTTTTAAATACAAATTTTATATACACTTCTAAATTTTACCTCTATTTGTGAGAAAATTTTTTACCTAAGTAAAAAAATATTAAATAGGTTTTGGAAAAGACAATAATATATTTTATGACCGGATTCCAATATTTTTTTTTATTTTTGAAATAATATTATCTTACGAGTAGCAAATGACTCAAAAACTCAGATTGTAAAATGACAGGTAGTAGGTACTGATGTAAATTTTTGTCCGTTTGCGTTTACTATTAAGACTCATACTCAGGCAGGGCAATTTTATAAATAGATTGCTCTTGTTTACCTGCTAATAAAATATGAAAGAAGTGCACAACAAAATTTTTGAAGCACTCAATATAACATGTTTGAAATAGTTTTTAAATAATTATTTAAAAAAAAAATTGATTGGAAGTAGGTACATACATATTTATTTTTAATAACTTAAAAACTAACTGAAATTATTTGAAACAATTTTATAAGTAACGTATAAATAACCGAAATGAGATAATTCAAATTGTTGAAATGTGTCAACCTATATTACTTTTACTAACATTTTTGTTACAACCTTCGCCTTCAACGTTTTATTTGTTACTGAAAGCATTTCATTATTTTTAAGTGAACAGCTTTTTTTTCTCATAGGGTATGTTAACGCAAGATATGGGAAGTACCTGTGGTGTCAAGTTGAAAATATAATTAATGAAAGATAATTCTTAAATATTGATATAAATACATAGTAAAGAAAAAATTTGAAGAGGGAATTAGAAAATAATATCTAAAATACAATCAAATATTAACTGTTAAATACAAATTTTATATAAACTTCAAAATTTTACCTCTATTTTTATTTGAAAAAATATTAAAAACTTACTATCATTTATATCAATTACCTAAGAAAAAAAAATATTTAAAATGTTTGGAAAAAACAATCATATATTTTTATGACCGGATTTGAATATTTTTCTATTTTTGAAATAAATGGTATTTTACCAAATGACTCGAAAATTCCGACTGTAAAATAACAGGTATTTTAAAATTTTTGTTCAGGTATTTTAAAATTCTTTCCGTTTAGAATTAAGATAGGTCATACATACACATGCAGGGACATTTTATAAATAGATTGCTCTTGTTTACCTGGTAATAAAATATGAAAAAAGAGCACAGCAAAATTTCAAAACATGTTTGAAATAGTTTTAAAATAATTATTTAAAAAAAAATTTATTGGAAGTAGGTACATACATATTTATTTTTAATAATTTAAAAACTAACTGAAATTATTTGAAACAATTTTATAAGTAACGTATAAATAATCGAAATGAGATAATTCAAATTGTTGAAATGTGTCAACCTTTTATTACTTTTAATAACATTTTTGTTAGCCGACACTACTCAACTTACCTTATTGGGAAATACAAAATGTGCATAAAAAATCATACATCCTTCCTCATTAACATTTGAAACCATACTGAAATATGAATTTGAAATTTTTTTTCATTTTTTCTTTCCTCCTACCTTTCTTTCTTTTTCGTGCAATAGAATTTAAATGGGAAGCTTTTTAAAAAATGTGTATAATATCCTGAGATTTTTTAAAGTATTAATCTCTTTTTTACGTAAAAAAAAGAAAAAAATAATAAAAAATATGACACGATCAGTGGCATTTAAAGAAAAAACCAACAACGAGGCCAAAAATTCGTAACATTTCGTAAAAAAAATTGAGTATTGGGACTTGTTAGATATAAAGACATTACTTTTTTACTTAAAAAAAAAGAAAAAAATAATAAAAAATATGACACGATCAGTGGCATTTAAAGAAAAAACCAGCAACGAAGCCAAAAATTCGTAATATTTCGACATTACACTGAATAAAAACAATTTTTTGGTACATTTTTAGTCTATAATACAAGATTTAAAATAAAATTAATGAAAATTTTCTCAGATTTTACGTTAAATTAAAATTTAAATTTTTAATTATTGGATTTTAGGTTTTAATTATTTTAATTATTATTTTAATTATTATTAAAATGCTTTTGTAATTTTATAACCATTATAAAAAATGCGTGGTTCCAAGTTGTTCCGTATATAAGAACGAACATAATACAAATACCTATTAAAAAGAAACTTGTATAAGCTTTAAAAGTACCTGATACGGTAGTTTAATTAAATCAGTAAATTAGACTTACTAACAATGGGAATATATTTCCTAATATAACTAAAATCACATACATACCAAAAATGAGATTATATAGACTTTAATATAAAAAATACGCATATGCAACAATTTTTATGAATTATAAAGCATATTAATTTAATTAATATAGTAATCCCATGAAAAATATATAGATATATATGTGATAATGTAAAAAGCAAAGTATATCTTTCAAAGAAGTAGTTCGATTTTCCGTTTGCATCACACTAATGCAATCACTCACCAATATTTGTATATAAAAAATTAAAGTGTTAAAAATTATACCTTCCAATTTTCATATTCATACATATACGAATTTTTGGAAGAGGAACAGAGTACGCAATAGATGTTTACTGGTTTTTTATAACGTTGTATTTTAAGAGGTGCACTAAACCATTTTTATACCCGTACGAACGTATGTTCGAAGGGTATACTAAATTTGCCTTACCGTTTGTAACGTTAAGAAATAACGGCGTTAGATATAGACTCAAGTGTATGTTTTTGATCAGCGTCAAATTCTGAGTTGATTTAGCTTTGTCTGTCCGTCCGTCTGTCCGTCCGTCCGTCCCAACGATAACTAAAAAACTAATTGAGCTAAGTTCACCAAATTTTCACAAATGATTTATTGTAGTAAGTGCCAGAACCCTATTTAAATTGGACGTGATCGGGGTACCGGTTCGGGTAGCTGCCATACAACTTCAAAATTTATTTGGCTATATCTCAGAAACTATAAAAGTTGTGGTATTGAAATTTCACACAAACGAATATATTAGTAGGGCCAATGTGTGTCATAAAAGTCGTTGAAATTACTTGGCTCCTTCTGGTACCTGCCATACAACTTCAAAAGTTATTTGACTATATTTCAGAAACTATTAAAGCTATGGTATTGAAATTTCACACAAACGAATATATTAGTAGGGCCAATGTGTCTCATAAAAGTCGTTGAAATTACTTGGCTCCTTCTGGTACCTGCCATACAACTTCAAAAGTTATTTGGCTATATCTCAGAAACTATAAAAGCTGTGACATTGAGATTTCACTCAAGTGAATATATTAGTAGGGCCGATGTGCTTGATAAAATTCGCTAAAATTTCTTGGCTCTTTCTGGTAGCTGCCATACAACTTCAATAGTAGTTTGGCACAACCAGTATTTTGAAAATCACATAGTACTGAAATTTTGCATAAATTACTCGTAATATGGTAATACGGCAACTTAAAGTCATAGTCTGCCCCATAGTTAGTTATGGCACATTAGTTATTCGCACATAGGATAACAAATTCGTACGGGTATCACAGAGTTGACAAGGTCAACTCTATTTTTTTTCTCGTTTTCATATATAAAGTATGGGGAAAAATGTTAAGCATGTTAAAGGCGCACAAAACCATTTCTGTAATTCGCTCCAGCATAAGGTGGCAAAAATGGTTTTAAAAATGAAAATTATAAAAATGTATATTATTATAAAAATGAAGATTTGTAATTAGTATCTGCCTTATGCATTGAAAAAAACATTAAAAAAAAATGAGTGTTAAAGTAAATAAAAAATAATTCTAATTTATATGTACATTATATAATTTTAAAAAATAATAAAAAAAATTTTAAAAAGACAAATAATATTAAAACAAAATTTTAAAATTTGTAATTTATTTATATACATATATATTACTCGTAGAATTTTTATTTTTACATTTCATTTTACACACGTTTCGGTAATACGCATTTTTTTCTTTATAAATTTCGTCGTGCGGCTTGAGTACTTGACCTAAAATCTGCTCGGAACTCGAGCTGCGTTTTTACTATGTCAACTTAAAAGCCCGAGAACGATGTTTAGCTATTTAATTTTAAATTATTATTCGTGAAGTTGAAATTCCTGAAGCCAACAGCAATAATGTTTTGGAGAAAGTATTGCAGGTATTAAATGTTGGGGTTGATGAAAGTATTGGTGAAAGTGATGTTGTTGATTGTTATATTAAAAAGAAAAAAGTTCCTTAATAATATTGAAATCAAATATAGAGTAATGAATAAAATAAAAAATATTAGAAGAATTGATGCGAGTAAATTTAGTGAGATTCACAAAAAAAGTTTTATTTATATTAATCATTCTGTTACTGAGTTTATGAGGAAATTATTTATAAAAATATTAAAAAGGAAAAAAATTAGTTTTTATGGTTAAAAAGTCCTGTATTTATTTGAAAAAGCAAGAAGGTGATTTGCCTTATGTAATTAAAGGTAACGATTTAAAACATCATCATCATTTAGCGTTACAGCTCGGTGTGAGCTTTAGCCTTCTTCACAATATTTCTCCAGACAACTCGATCTTGTGCACAATGTTGCCAGTTTTGTACACCCATTTTTCTGGTATCATTTTCAATATTATCTTTCCACCTTACTCTCGGTCTGCCTCTAGCGCGGTTATGTAATGGTCTTGCTTTGAATATTTTAATTTGCGCTCGATTTTCATTCATACGTATTAAATGACCTGCCCATCTTAATCGTTGTGCTTTTACAAATCTTACAATATCTTCGTCTTTCATTATATTATTTAATTCTTCATTTGTTCTTCTTTGGTATTCGCCATTATCTAGTCTTTTTGCACCAAATATTTTACGGAGTATTTTCCTTTCAAATATACGTAGGTTATTTTCGTCTCTAACAGTAAGTGTCCAGCACTCACATCCATAGGTGACAATTGATCGTATAATGGTTTTATATATTATAAGTTTCGTTTGTCTTGTAAGTAATTTCGATTGTAATAATTTCTTATTTGCAAAGTAGCTTCTATTTCCTGCTGTTATTCTGTCTTGTATGCTTGAGTGCATACTGTTGTCATTTTTTATTAATACTCCCAAGTAAGTGAAATGTGTAACACCCTCAAAATTGTGTTCGTTGATGGTGATATTTTGGGCGGATCTTCTGTGTTCTTGTTTCGATATTTTTAGGTACTTTGTTTTCTTTTCATTTATTATTAGTCCGAATTTTTTGCATTTTTTCTCTAGTGTCACGAATGTTTCAACTAGAGTCCTGTAATTTTTTGATATGATTGCTATATCATCAGCGTATGCAATTATTTGATGGGACTTTGTAAAAATATTTCCACCCCCATCCATTTCTCCTATAGCCTTTTCCAATACTATGTTAAATAGCATAGCTGATAATGCATCACCCTGTCGTACTCCTGATTGAATTTCAAAATTATCTGACACCGAATTCTGTATCATTACCTTCGCTTTTGACCCAACCATCGTTGCCATAGTAAGATTTGCTAATTTTCTGGGTATACCAAGTCCTAATAGTGATTGTACAATTTTGTTTCTATTTACACCTTCAAAGGCCTGTTGAAAATCAATAAATAGTATATGTAGATCTTGACCAAATTCGTAACATTTTTCCATATTTTGTTTTAATAGATAAATTTGATCAACAGTCGACCTCTGATTTCTGAACCCACACTGATATTCGCCTATAATTTCTTCGTAGTAAGGTCTAATTTTCTCATACAGTATATTAGATAGCACCTTGTATGCAGCATTCAATAGCATAATACCTCTGTAATTATTGCACTCAGTTTTATCCCCTTTTTTGTGTAATGGTCTTAAAATACTAATGCGCCATTTTTCAGGTATAGTCTCTTGTAACCATACATTACATATTAGATTATGTAATTTCTTAAATAAATGTTCACCTCCTTTACATAACAGCTCAGCTGTTATTGCGTCTTCGCCTGGCGCCTTGTTGTGTTTTAGCTTATTTATTGCGTTTTTTACGTCACTCATTGATGGTGTGTCTATTAGGGGTTCAGCAGTATATATTATATTTTCATCTTCTTGACTTTCCTCTGTTGTTTTGTTCAATGTGTCTTTAAAGTGCTCGATTTAAATAATATTGCTTAATAGTTATTTTGATTTTTTTTTGTTTCTACTTTGTTTTTATCTTTTCTTTGATTTTTAATTTTTAAATTCTTAATTTTATTTTTGTTCTCTTTTGATATACATACATTTATTTTGTTCAAATTCAAGTTTTAGTTTTGATATTGATGATAATATTGGTGACGATTTTGATTCTACTTTATTAAATTTTGATACGATTTGGTTAGTTAGCATAAAATTAATGCTATTTTGTTATTTTCTTAAACCGGAATGGTTTTGTATTTTATTTTGACCTATAATTATCAATTACAAAAATTTAGTTAATTGTATTAAATTTGAAATACTAGGATTTTTTAATTTAATAAAACAAAATAAATATAACACTTACATTGTTTAGTTTTTTCAAAATCTTAGATTTTCGCAATAAGATTCGTATACAAAATGGCAAGTGAATGAAAGTATGCGAACGTAGCATTCTGTTGTACCACTTTTGCTACTTTCGCATACGCAAATTTGCGATATTCGATTTACATAGTGTCAAAATTTAAAATGCGAGAATCGTTTAGCGAAAGTAGCGCTACGTAGTAGGCCACCTGGACATTATATTATTGACTGCAAAACGGATATACGATAATGAAGTTAATAATTATGATTGAAAATTATTCAGTTCATTCTGTTTGTAACAATTATGGGGCAGGTGGTTCTATAGTATTTGTAAGGGTTGATTTAGTTTTAGATAAAGTTTTTTCTTTCAACTTAGTAAGAGTTAATATCTTGAGATTGATTTTTAAAATTGAAAATATCCCTTTCTGTGTTGTTTGCGTTTACAAATTACATGGTCATACAATTAAAAATTTTCTGTTGGAATTCTCTGAATTGTTAAAAAGTATAAATTCAAAAAACGTTTTATTTATATTAATCATTATATTAATCATTTATATTAAGATAATCTAGATTATCTTGCGATTATAAATCCTTAATGTCTTCTTTTGGGGTTTTGTCTGATGTTATAATGAATCTACTAGAGTTACTAAATGCTGGTCTAGAAGTTGTGGTAAATAAGTTTCCTAAAATAATTAAAAAAGAGTTGATTACATGCAAGATAAACTATTTTTGTGATAAATTTAATTTACATTGGGGGAAATGGAATGACAGCTGCTTATCGATATTCTAAATATGGTTAATAATCACAGTGAATAAATTAAAAATATTGATTCTAATAATAGATCATCTGATCCTGAGGTTGTCCCATAGAGTCTTCGAGTTTCTTTTTTGAATATATTTCGAGTCTTGAATTGCATAAAATCATTAAAAATGTAAAAAACTCTTATTCAGTTCTGTTCGATCGTATCTCTTCGCATGTTTTGAAAAAGGCGTTATTGCAGTTAATTGATATGTTGGGTGATATTTTTAATAGATATGTTTTGTCTGGTTGTTTTCCGGATAGTTTGAAGGTTGCAGAACTTATTCCGCTCTTCAAGAGGGGTGATTGCCATGATGCAAATAATCATAGACAAATTTCATTGTTATGAATATTTTCCAAAATACTTGAGAAGACTGTAAAGCATAGAATGTTAATTTAACTGACCGCAAACGACGCTTTTAATTGTAATCAATTTGGCTTCTTGAAGGGCAGATATACCGCCCTTAAATAATGGTTTAGTAGCATCTGCTTTATGCATTGCAATTACGAAAACATTTGAAATGGTAGATCACAATATTTTATTCGATAAGTTATACAACGCAAGTTTTCGAGACTTAATGTATAATTTTTTTCAGTCGTATCTTTCGAACCGAAAGATGGTGTGAACATTGACGGAAAGTTTAGTTCGTATTTAAATATTAACTGTGATGTTCCTCAGGGACCGGTTCTATTCCTGACACTTTTCTTAATATTTATAAACTCCTTGTTTAAGCAAAAATTTGTTACTGTTCCTACGATTTTTACCGTTGATGCAGCTTTTTCTTACTCTTGTATTAGTCAGTTTGACTTGATTGTTAGTAGGAATTCTGACTTGAATTTGTTAAGGAAGTGGTTCGCAAGGTATAAGCTAGTTATTAGTAATAAAATTAAGTTTATTAATTTCGATATTTATTTTCCGTCAACCGATGCATTTGAACTAAAATACCCTGGTCCTTATTGTAATAAATATCGTTTTTGTCATAATGGTACTTAGAGTTTGTTCGATAATAGCGTGAATTGTGATAGTAGTTGTTTTAAGATAGAACTTGCATCTTCATTTAAAAATTTGGGAGTACTGATTGATTGTAGGTTTGATTGGTCAACTCATTAGGCAACTTTATGATGTTTGTTAATTTGGTTCCGAAAAGATTGCTACTTCTATTTATTGTGTTTTATTCCACTCTACACTGAATTATGCAGTTGTTCGCAGTGGTGCACATGCAAATAAAACCTTAAGGAATTTATTTATTTTTGAAAATCTTAAAATATAAATAAATAATAAAACTCTAACTCTAATTAACTTAGATCTGGTTATTTAACTTTTAGATATACTAATGCGTACAATCTCAGACTCAATAATCGTAATCTTGTAAATGTCCCTAGATTCAGAAGATATCATTATTGTGGTTGTAATAATATAATTGCTCCAGTTATGATTTTATGTGTGTATCTTAATATGGTCAATCATCATTACATATTTCATTCGCTTTAATTTAATCTTTCTTTTTGTTCACTTTCATGTATTTTACTCAAGAGTTTTTCTCAAGAACTTTAAATTCATTATTGTTATTATTATTGGCATAAATTTACATAGATATAAGATTTTTATAATAAATTTACATATATATTTTTATAATAATTTTTTTTTCATCAAAGGACGGGGAAAGGCATGAATGCTACTAACGTGCCATTCCCTGGCAACCTATAGTTAGTTATGTGTTTTACCACAAAAACCTCCTCCTTATATTCTGATACTAGTCCCCTTAGACCAACCATCAAATTTTCTTTAATATAGATTGAAAGAGATTCAAAGCTTCCCGATTTGGTGAAATGCGTCTCTGTTACTAAACATGTATCAATATTTTAGGTCCTTAGAAATATTTCTGACATACGTTTTTTATTAAAAACGCCATTTGCGTTCCACGTCGAAATCCTTATTTTATCTTCGTCCATTATTTTTTATTCTTTTTGACGTACAAACATAATCATTATCGTGCTTGTCTTCTAATCTATTCAATCTCAATGAGATTTCGTTCATAGTTTTTATATTTTATCATATTTTACATCATTTGCATTATATTAGTGGTAGGTCTCTTAGTTCTTTGTTTTGGTTATATGTTTCACCCCTCGCCACTTGGGCATATTGTATTCCCTGCACTCTTTTACTCAGTGTAGCTCTTTTTGAGATTTTTGGAGTTTTCTGTTTTGTAATGTTATTTTTTCTTTTTTGTAATTTCCTTTGAAGACTATACAACCCCTGTTATTCGCAGGATTTGCCAGTGAGCAATTTGCACACTTTGGAGCATCGATTTTTTGCTTACTACAACTTATCGTTAAATGAGGACCAGCACACTTGACACATTGAGCCAGACGCTGGTAAAATCTGTGACATATCTCTGACACCTTCTGCACTGAGGAACTAAATTGTCTCTCCTTAGTGACTCAATTTTAATCCTCATGTGCTGAAGTACATCAATTTTGTAAATTTTATTTATGTCCTCCGAATTTTTAAAGATTAACATGAAGAAGGGAAGTCGGACCATAGTGATCTTGTTTTCTTCATTCTGCTTTCCAATTTTATTAATGACTCCAATAACTTTAAAGCCCCTCTCTTTTAGCTCATTTTTAATACCTTCAGGTTGGTTCGAAGGATGCAAGCCTCTAGCCATCTCCTTGATGGGTCTTGTCATTTTATTTTCGTAGAATGTTCGAATGTTTTTACCTAAATGTTATGAAATGAAAAATAAATTTTTTTGTTATAAAAGTAAAAATAACAAAATTTTTGCCTAACTTAATTTTAGTTCAGTTCGATGTTTTCGATATACTCGTTTGTTTGCAATATTTTGCTTCTCTCTTGCCTACACAACTCTCATTACCATCTATTTCTTAATAAAAGTGAAATATTTTGAGCATCACTACTTCTCAAAATACTTCTTAGATAGATATACTTTGATAAAAAGTATGCACTGTGGGAGACATATATGTATATAATTTATTTTTAATTTTGTTAATATCAAATGTACAAATTTGAAAAAATACACAAAAATCAACTTAATGATTCGAAAAAGTAGCAAATTTTTTTTTTCTTGTAGTTTAGCATTTACGTATTGAAACTTTAAAAAAATTAACTGAGCCTGGAAGGGTTTTTTTAAATCAATTTTTTAATGTTTTAGTCAAAGTATATCTACTAATAAGTAGTTCGACTCGTTCCATTCCGTTATTTTTCATTTGCATCTTGCTTCCAAATTCTTAAAATATTCCATTTTTATTTAGAAATAGATGGTAATAAGAGTTGTGTAAGCAAGAAAGAAACAAAATATTGCAAACAAACGAGTGTAACAAAAACATTGAACTGAAATAAAATTAAATTAAGTTAGGTAAAAGTTTTGTTATTTTTATTTTGATAATAACAAAATTTATTTTTCATTTTATTAAAGTTAGGTAAAAAATTCGAATGTTAAAGAGAAGAAATTTATGAAAAGAGTCTGAAATTTCATGTATGAATGTACACATGCATATACTTGTTACAGTAGATACACAGTATCAGGTAGTGACATAGAAATACTGATTAATACTTTATGAAATATAATTATTACCGATTCATGGGAAATATGTTTTAAATTTATTAAGATTGAAATAAAAATAAAAAATTTAAAGTTAATTTATTTATTTTATTTATTAATAATTATTAATTACAAATGCTTAACACTAAAATTTTTTTGTTTTATATCAAATTATTTTATAGTTTTATCAAAACTTTTTATTATGTAGTAAATTCTAATTCTAATATACAGTTTAATAGTATGTTTTGTCGGACTTCTCACAACATTCATAGTTGAAATTATTTTTTAAGTGTTCATATATTTCACATTCTAAATTTTTTTCTGTATAAATATCATAAAAAGTTTTATAAAAGTATGTATTTTCTAAATTCTTTAAATTATCCACGAAAATTGAAGGAATGCATTTCAATTACAAATTGAAAAAACTGTGTTTTAAAATATTTTCAAAAGTACATATTTACCTCTACACATCTTTTGGCAACAAATGAAATTTTCGTGTCGGCTTTTTCTCCTCTCTCACAAAATTACATCCCAAACACTTCAAATAATGTTTACCCATTATTATAAAAAAAATATTTTTTTTCACAACTATTTAAAAAATCTATTGCGTACTCTTTCCTTCTCCCAAAAATTCTTATGTGTATAAAAATGAGAATATGAAGATATATTGCTTAACTCTTTTAGCTAAGGGAATTTTTTGTATACAAATATTGGTGAGTGATGGCATTAGTGTGATGTAAACGGAGAGTCGTACTACTTATTAGTATATATACTTTGGTTTTAGTAAGCAATATGTAAGAAGTAGAAAAGATTAAGTTTTAATTTTTTCTAATTAAAAATTTGAAAAAGGTTGATCTTGTGGTTTGTGTGATTTATGATGTTTAAAAGGGCCCTCTACACCTTCCTTCCTTTAGCTGACTCTCTCTATTTCTACACAATTCAACGATTCACATTATTAGTTGAATTAATGTCTTTATATCTAACAAGTCCCAATACTCAATTTTTTTTACGAAATATTACGAATTTTTGGCTTCGTTGCTGGTTTTTTCTTTGAATGCCACTGATCGTGTCATATTTTTTATTATTTTTTTCTTTTTTTTTACGTAAAGAAGTAATACATACGCAATATATTTTTGATAGTTGTATAAAAACTTTTTCTATTTTGAATTTTCAGTAGTGTTCATGAACAAAAAATGTCGTTAGCAAAATAAAAATTATTCATTTCGGCCAAATAGTGGAAAATTCTATTTCAGGAAAATTAAAAATGAAGAAAAACAAAAAAAGAAAACTGAAACCTAAAGAAATTTTCTTATATTTAACAATTAAAACAAAATTTAACAATATAGCAATTAAAAATTTTAAACCAAACTGCAAAGCTAGTAAAAAAAAAACTACAGCTGATTTAACTGCACTAGTCATGATAATTTAAATATTTTTGTGATAGATTAAAAATGTTTATGAACAAGCTTGATTAGCAACATTTATTTATGAACACAAATTTAGCACAGTTCTCGCTATATATCGCGATATACTGTGTTTATGAAAAGGCCTTTATGTTTATTATACAGTTTATAGATTATGTAGCTTGAAGCTGGTAAGTTCAAAATTGCAATTAAACTGTATTACTACGCAATTCAGTTATTATATACTACACAGTTCAATTATAACTTACAAGCTGAGTCGGGCATTAATATCGTACATTGTTGCGATTTCCAAGTAGATAAGTAATAATTTCGAGATACCTAAATCCGGCGAAATAATTATAATATTCCAAATAAATAATTTTAATCGTACTAAATTTATACAAAAATTAAATTTCTAAATTTATCGTTTGTTGAAATATTTGAATGATATTTTCCCTACGAATAAGGGATATACGAATATTTTTTTTTGAATCATACGATGTTTTTTTTTTTGATTATTTTTGCCTATCCTATACATTCTATAATTGATCTCTGTCAGCATTATTTTATTTTGGCTTTATGCATTAACTTATTTTTTTTTTGTATTATCATTGACCTCGTCGTCCATTTTTTAAATATTAATATTCAATTGATATTCTCTTACTTAGTTTTTTTTTATTTGGATTTTTTTTTTGTGTTAACTTTGGAGTAAAATATAAGAATTTTTGTGCACAAGTGTATTAATTGATATGATTTCTTTTAAAATAAATTTTATCACTATTTTAAAGTATAAAAACTGAAAGAAAGGATGATTAAATTGAAAAAAGCGGATATCATTCTTATTTTAATAAGCAATTATAACTCACATGAATGAATGTTCGAAGGTCATTGAAAAATTTACCGTTTTGTTTATAACGCTTTAATTTTGTACTAATAGGAAATAATTTTTTTAAATTTTGTATTTACCAAAATGGAAACTGTTTTGTAATGAACTTTTTTCAGCGGTTAAAATTATATTGAAGAATAAGCTGAATGTATATAACATCTGCATTTTGGTAGAACAGATGGAGTATTGCTAACATTAAGGTACCAAACTTCAGGGAAATTGTATTAATAAATATTTCAGTAATTCTAAAAATATTCTAAAAATATTTCTAAATACATCTAAAAATATTTATTTAAAATTTTTTCACTAATTTTATTTGATTTTTGTTTTTTTTTTATTTTATAGGTTTAGGAAAATTAATCATTAATGATCTTGAACCAGCTTTACAATTTTGTACCCATTTAGTATATGGATGGGTTGGAATTAATGCTGAAACAAATAAATTAGAATCATTAAATCCTAATTTAGATTTAGATCAAGGTAAAGGACATTTTCGTGTTATAACGTCATTGAAACGTAAATATCCAGCTGTTAAATTTTTATTGAGTGTCGGCGGTTTTCAGGATCCTACTGAAGAAGATACAAACAAATATTTAACATTATTAGAGAGTAGTGCTGCTAGAATATCATTTATAAATAGCGCACACACATTGGTAAAAACATATGATTTTGATGGTTTAGATTTATCATGGCAATTTCCACCAAATAAACCAAAAAAAAAGCACTCATCAATTGGTAAACTATGGAAAGGTTTTAAGAAAATTTTTACTGGTGATGCAATATTAGATGAAAAAGCTGAAGAACATAAAGAAGAATTCGTTGCATTAGTAAGAGAATTAAAAAATGCATTCCGTCATGAAGGTTACATTTTATCGTTAACTGTTTTACCAAATGTTAATTCATCGTGTAAGTTGTTTTCTTTTTCTCTCCTAATTAGTTTTAATATCTTATCTCGCACAAACTCTATAATATCTTCTTTATGCTTTGTTTAATATTTTGTTTATTCACAAAACCGAAATTGAATTCCAACTTCAACTCCAGAATAAAAGAGATAATTTTAATTACTATGACTTTAAATTACAATATCACTCATTTGAAGCGCCCTTTGGTATTGATGCTGTTATTTTTGAACTGCGTGTCAATACATATATATGTATGTATACTATTACTGCAATTTCCAAATAACGGGTTTGATCTAGAAATTGTAATTATAATTTATAAAATAACTGGATTACTAATATTGTTTAACAAGTCGGCAACCAAACTCCTAAACAACGTTAATTTCAAAACTGAAAGAATGTTAACAAGAAAAATTAAACAGTTTTTTTTCTTTCTTTTCCAGTATTTTATGATGTACCAGCTCTGATAAATAATATTGATTTTGTAAATTTAGCTGCATTTGATTTTCATACACCATTACGTTATCCAAAGGAAGCTGATTATCCAGCACCATTATATGAATTAAATGATCGTCATCCAGAACATAATGTTAATTTTCAAGTACAATATTGGTTAGGTTTACATTGTCCTGCAACTAAAATAAACGTTGGTGTACCAACATATGGACGTGTCTGGCAAATGACAAGTGATTCTGGTTTAACTGGTCATCCACCGGTAGCAGATACAGAACATGAGGCACCACCTGGTTTACAGTCACATACGTCTGGTTTATATAGTTGGCCAGAAGTATGCTCAAAATTACCAAATCCATCTAATGCACATTTAAAAGGTGAAGATGCACCAGTACGTAAAGTTGGTGATCCAACAAAACGTTTTGGTAGCTATGCATATCGTGTAGCTGATGATGATGGTAAATATGGTTTATGGATTGGTTATGAAGACCCAGATACAGCTGGCAATAAAGCTGGTTATGTACGTGCAAAAGGTTTAGGTGGTTTAGCATTATTCGATTTATCATATGATGATTTTCGTGGAAGTTGTAGTGGTGACAAATTTCCAATATTGAGAGCAGCAAAATTTAGATTGTAAAAAACAAAATATAGATGATAGAAGTAATTCGATATTTTCAGAAAAAAAAATTAAATAAAAAACTTTTTTTTTCTTTATATTGAAATTTTAATGAAAAGTTAAATGTTATTTCGTAAAAAAAAATAAAGTATTCGAAAAATATTTTTTAATTCATGCAAATATTTTGATTTCGAATTTTGAGTTAAATATTTTGAATTGAATTAAAAAAGTTTTTGTTATTGTTCTTTAGGTTCATATTGCACTTGTGCTCTATTAAGAATATACGAAATCAAAATCTTTTTAACTAAATTAAGAAAAATTAACAAAAGTAAAATATAAAATAAAAGTAACTGGGATCACATTTGGAATTCATTCAGCACCTATAAATTCATTAGTATACTGGTAGTAAATATTTTGATTTCGAATATTTTTCACAAATTGAATTAAAAAAGTTTGTGTTATTGTTCTTTAGGTTCATATTGCACTTGTGCTCTATTAAGATTATACGAAATCAAAATCTTTTTAATTAAATTATAAAAAATTAACAAAAGTAAAATATAAAATAAAAATAGCTGGGATCACATCTAGAATTCATTCAGCACCTATAAATTCATTTGTATACTGGTAGTAAATTATTCGATTGTATATTATTCTTATTTAACTGTGATTCAAAATGGCTTTTTGAAAAAGCTTTAATGCGGCATTTTAATATTGCAAAAATCATTTTTGATTTTCATCTATTCATTACGACCAAAGTTGCAAAAATAGGGTTGCTCTGGTGACGGCACAAAAGTAGAGCTCGAAAAACGCTGGTTTACAAACTCATACATAATAGCTAAATAATATTATTTTTTGTTAATAAGTTATTTTTGATTTTTCTTATCTTTAATGTGTCTTACCGCCTGGCACTACAACGATAAATCGATTCGCATTTCTCCTATATCTCCACCAATCCTGCTCTTCTCTTTCCCTCTCCTGCTCTTCTCTTCCCCACTCCTGCTCCTCTCTTCCCCTCTCCTGTTCTTCTCTTCCCCACTCCTGCTCTTCTCTTCCCCTCTCCTGCTCTTCTCTTCCCCTCTCCTGCTCTTCTCTTCCCCTCTCCTGCTCTTCTCTTCCCCTCTCCTGCTCTTCTCTTCCCCACTCCTGCTCTTCTCTTCCCCTCTCCTGCTCTTCTCTTCCCTCCTCCTGCTCTTCTCTTCCCCTCTCCTGCTCTTCTCTTTCATACCATTGTCTATCGTAGTGTGATTGTTCATGTTCTTCGTTGCGATTAGAACTTGCTTGGGATTCGTCCTCGTGAATATTACTTATTCTATGTTCTTTTACCACTAACAAATGCAAGGAAAAAAAATAAAATATTAACATTTATAAAAGGTTTTTTATAATTTCAAAACTACTTTTTTCAATTGATTTTACAACTGTTTTGCAATGATAAAAAAGTTTTTCAAAGACTACTTTAAGAAATCTTTACTCAAGATTTAAAAGCAATGAAGAAAAATTTCATTGAAAACTTACATGTTTTTTTGGTTACTGGTTTTTTATTTTTCCTTTTTGTAGTTCTACGCATCTTCTTACGAGGTAACTGATTCTGAGATGCAGATTTTTCTAATCTTCTCTCTTTGTAAAAAAAATTAAAATAAAAAATAAATATCGATAAAGAAAAATTGCAGTTATAAATTTACTAGTTTTTTTAGTTTGTTCTTCTTGACCTTTCCTATTTGTGTTTCCACGCGCATTTTGATTCTGATCATAGCTTTTTTCAGATTCTTGGTATCTTTTCTCTTTTTAAAAAAATTTACATAAAAATTAAAAAATCGATAAAAAAAAATTACATTAACAAATTTAATGCTTTTACAATGGTGTCCCTAAAAAATACAAAAATTAAATTTATTAAATTTATTACCTGCCGTTGATTGTACTATTTTTTGCATCATTCTAGATGGTCCTGAATGAACCTGCTTTGCAGGAGTAGAAGGTCTGTTTAAACTTTTCTTAAATCTTGGACGGACAGTCTCCTCAACTTCTTCGTCACTGCTTATTACTATTACTTCAATTCCTTTTTCCGGATAAAGAAATAATGATAATCGAGAAAAAAAAATTAATCAAAAAATATTCGCCCATTCAGGAATTGGATTTTAAAGAAATCGATTGAATTCTATATGAAATTTCGATTTGCATTAAAATCGTCCTTAGTTATAAATTAATAAAAAGCAAAAATAAAAAAAGTAAAATTAAATTTATAAATCGTAAAGCTCATATTATATCTAATTTAACACTTAAATTTGACTTTAAAATTGCAGTAATATGGTATTGATGCAGAACATAAATTAATATAATTGTTATAGTATGTAGCAAAAACAGTATTTCTGCAATTTTGAGGTCAATTGTAAACATTAAAAACAAAATTACATGTAACAAAAAACAAAAATTTAAGAAAAAGAAGAGGAAAACATACCACAAAATTATAAAACTTAAAAAACCACCATAAACCCAATACTGTACATAATAGGAAAAAATTTTGCAAATGACTTGATGAGTTTGAAAGAAAATAATTGGATATAAGCGAGTGCATAGATAATGTTCAATAACAGCCTTATATTTACAAATTGATAAATTTTTTTTAATATTCAAATTACAACAAAAAATTTTTTTATTTTTTTTTTTTAATGCAATATTAAACGATGGTAACACTAAATAACGGTACCTCAGGAAGGAATGTAGCTAGGTCATCAATGATAAGGAAATGCCTGGATATTTCTTTATCATTAATAACCTAATAGGACTTAGACCTGCAATTAATCAGATCGAGATATCTTTCTTTTCAAAAGATGTAAGGTATATTATCATGATTCTAGATAAACCGTTCCGAATTCTTTTGTCCTGTAAAGGAATTGTCCTGTAACCCATTTCACTAATGAATATGAACCTGTAGGAAAGGGTTTTTTCGCAGAGGTGAGAATAATTTTAAAATCAAACAAAAACTACAAAGTTGTAAAAATAATTAGTACACAATTCAGGTACAAAATTTTACAAAATGATTTGTGTATAAATGTTGTACTAATACATTTTTTGAGTCAGCGGTGCTCGAAGTGAGGCGGGATGGAGTGGCATGCCATCCCAGTACTTTTAAATAATTGGAAATCCATCCTACTACTTAATAGGAGAGAAAAATGCGTTCCGGAACATGTTTTTTAAAATTTAAGAAAATTTTCCAATGAATTTTAAAAATTTTTTTAACAAAAAATTAAATATATGTAATTTTAAATAAGACCAATTTCAAATAGTAACGTATAATTTTTTTCTATTAATAAAATTTTCGTTACTACATAGTAGTCTATGCATTTCTTTGGTAACAATTTGCACAGTTTTTGATTCAATTTTTAGTTGATTTAATTTTGAATATAAATATTCTCATTAGTTTACTTCCAAAGTTTGGTGAATTTTGTTTAGTTATTTGTTTAAAAAATAACTAAAATAGTACTTTTTTTTTCTTTTATTTTTTTTTTACCATCCCACCTCTTTGAGTATCCCACTTCGACCACTGAGTCAGAGTTTATATTGATTTTATTGATTTAAACGTTAATAATGTAACTCAAAGCAGTCACATTGACCGAAGCATGTTTATTCAAAGTTTTTTTTTCGTTTTTTTAACAAAATACAAAGTATTTTAAGTGGAACACGAAGTATTCAAAGCGGAAAACATAAGTATTGAAATTGGAATACAAAGCATTTTATTTGTGAAAGAAAACAAAAATTAATGAAAACTTCAGGTATAGCAATGGTGTTTTTAACACAAGGTTTTAATGGAACCGAAAATAAATCGAATAAGAAAAACATGAACAAATTAAGTGTCTAAAGTATGCTTAATAAAAAAAAGTTAGGTATATTAAGTCCGTTTTTAGCAAATACTCTTATATGTATATACTGGACAGAAATGATTACAGACCAAACTTAATGGCCAAAAATTAGTTTTCGATTCGATTCGAGATCTTCAATTGTAGTTTAGTTGAACGAAGTAGGAAATGCAATTTCAAAATATCACAATTTCAATTCTAACCCAATCAAACACCAAAAAGAAAAACTATACGGCTTAAAACACCAAAATGATATATGATGTCATAAGCAGTATGCGCATTTAGTCAGTGCATCAAGTCCGTTAATATAGAATTAATTGCAGCGGCGAATATCAACAATTTTCTGTCAGGGAAGTAATGTTAACGTGCTTTGCTATAAAATTCTCTTTTTTGTCAAAATGTTTTTTGTGAACTTTGGAAAATGTGGGAAAAGGTGTAAAAAACTCCATTTCTGAAAAACTTCAATAGCATTAAAAACCTTTAATTTGGAGATATTATTGTATGCAAAATTTTAAAATTTTAAAAATCTTATTTCTAAGTTTTATACAAAAAATATGACCAATTTGAAGACAGATCTTCAAATTTCAAAAACCTTCATTTTGAAGATAGATCTTCACTTTTGACACCGAAACCTTTCCAACAAGTTCTTCTCTCAGCTTTTCTTCTCTCTATGAAGTTTTAGAGAGAGAGAGAGTTACGAACTAATATAGAAATTAAAAAAAAAATAATTAAAAATCATTTCATAAGCAAAATGTAAATACCGCCTATATTTTAAGTGGAGCAGGAAATTGATCAATATTTTAAAAAAAAATTATGATAAACTAAAAACAAAGTGGAGACAATAAAAATTCCAATAAATGCAACCAACCATATACAGATATTAAATTTAACAAATTAATAAAAAGAAAATACATATAACACTTAAAAAAAAAACCGCGGCTGTAAAAACAAATACGCACCACCACTAAAAATTATTTAAATTAAAAAATTGGCATGCTTGAAAATGTATATTACTATATTATTAATTTAATTTATTCAGCAAATGAATTAAAATTGCTAAATAAAGTAAAATAACAAATATTTAATTATCGCAAAATGTTAAATGAAAATTATATATTCCTTGACGTCCAAAATGCTTTAATAGGATATTAATATACTGTTCAACAGTTGAAACTTATAAGCTGAACTGTGTATTAATACCGTATTATACTGCATTTTAGAAGTCAAGGATTGTATGTTAAAATGTTAATTAGTGTTTTTATGTAAATGTGCACTTGCATTATTGAAAATTATGTTAATTCAATTTTTAATATACTATACCATCCTTTTTTTCATTACCTGTTTATTTCACTTGAATGGATTATAAAAAATAGATAGCGTTCTATCTTATTTATTGTGCTTGGAAGAATTAATTTATGTCCTCCATATTAATTTAAATATGCATTTTTTAAAAATGTAAAATAAAAGAAAAGATAAATATCAAAAAAACAAGATATTTTTAAAATATAATTTACAAGTTTTACATACCCTGCGATATCAAAAATGTTAATGGTATTCCAATTGGCTTCAAAAATACAATTATAAAGTAATAATTTATACAAATTCAGTCTATGAATTGTAGTTCAGTCTGAACTTTGAATAAATTACCGAAACCTCAAAAAAATTGTACGGCGTTATAATAATACGCTATATTAATACAGAATAAACCTCAGTATTGGGTTTATTTAATAGTTAAAATAAATTGAATTTAATTTAACATTATTGCAATTTTGAAGCCATGCGACGTAGCATTTATTATAATTTTAATATTTAATTTATAATGCTCCATTCTTTATTTCAACTTACACATCATATATATATATATATATATATATATATATATATATATATATATATATATATATATACTAACAACATTTGTACATAAATACCTGAGAAGAACAAAATCCTTACAAACACTATATACTGTTTTCGGTGAAACCCTAAAAAAATTACGCGATTTTCGATATTACTAAATTATTAAATAATTTTAACTATAATTTAAAAAACGTGTTTCATTCACCATATAAAAAACACGGTAGGTGTTGTTTAAGAAATTATAACATTGAAATTAACTTAATTAAAGTAAGTATATAATTACAATACCTTTTATAAAAATATGTACTGAATGAGTAAGACTTATACGTGCAATGTATATCTGACATCGTAAATGAATAATATTTATGTATATTTACACAATTTAACAAATAAGACATAAGTTTAAGCTGAACTATGTATTAATGAACGCTGAATTGTGTATTAATGTTGTGAATTTTACCACAGCATTTTGTAAGTCAAGATAATACCGCATATTACTCTACTAAAAGACTGTCTGTACTTTAATTCAAATAAAACATCATTTCAAATTTATCTTCACATCGCAATTCTAATAATACCGTATCAATACACAATTGGCATTTACAAGTTGAATTCTGCATTAACACAGTATTATTACATTTCCGATCTCAGGGTTATTCAACAAAAATATGTATACAATTTTGGTTCCTTAATTAAAATCACTTTGGCGTTGTTTTGGAAGATGTATGATTAAGGTTGATATATGAAAAACGTTAAGCGTCAAAAGCGAAATTGAAGCATGAAGAATTAAACCTGATAATGTAGCACTTTCCCCCTGAACAAGTGAAAATACTGCTTTTAAAAATAATCTATGTATATCTGCTACACTAACTATGCCACATACTATGCATACCTACTAAAACAAATTTACTTTCATTCATATACAATACTATTTCAAGGATTGCATTCATTTAGGATGAATTTATGTAGTTATTGAAATAAAGCAGAAATGAATTTAAAGAGGTGTTAACATAATGGGGGTTTTCGTATATTCATTTCTAGAATAGTTCTAGCTTGTAGTACGTTCGAAAATTTACGCTACATACACTGCAAATCTAGATCGTTCGGAAATTACTGGCTGTAATAAAATGCGTTCGGAAATTCAATTTGTAATAAAGAAATGTCAGAAATGTAGCGCAGATCTCTAGTTTAAATTTTGTCGCTGGTGCATGAAACTTCTTTTTCTTTTTAAATTTAAAATTAAAAATTTTAATTTAATAACGATATTATTTCTGTTGTTTTCGAACGATTGATTATTTAAAAGTTTCAGAGTTTGTAGACTGTGTAAACAAAAAAACTTAGCTGAAATTTTTGCATATTCTTCAAGGCTGCTGCGGTTTAGAAACTTTAGCTCTAATGTTAAACTTCAGCGCAGCGTGAATAAACGGAAACCCCCAAAACCCGATTTTAAGGGTTAATTGCGTTGAGTTAAGGATTAAAATAATTAAAATAATTTATTTTTTAATGGCATGGAATTTACCGTTAGCTTTCTACGTTCATAGAAACTTGAACTTAAAACTCATAGACTTTTACAACCTGGGGTCTAGAAGAAAAACGACATTAAAAATTTATAAAAAACGGATTTTAGATAACGATAAATTTTAACGCTCATTTTATTTTTATAAGTCCTAATATAGTATTCAGCGGTAGAAGAATGCAGCGTCTATATTCCAGGGCTTCCAAAATTTGAAAAATGCCAATGGTTTCCTTGCAATAAATAGTTTGAAAAATGTCATTTTTAGAGTTTAAGGAGGAATAACTTTTAGAAAAATTTTTTTTATGGAAATAAGCTTCTAGTAAAGAACTATGCACATATAAAATTTCAGCTTACTATCTTCATGGGTGTAAAAGTTCGGTAAATATGTCCACGAATGGACGGACAGAGTGAAACTAAGCCCTTTTTACTTAAATGTATAAAATGGCAATATTATCCCTTATTTCAAAATTTCAGTAACACTTAAACTAAACTCCTTAAGCTAAATTCTATATTTAAATAAAGTATAACCGTATTACACTGGTAAAAAAAGAATAAAAATGGTATATTAAGAATATAGTTGATTCATATTACTATATATAGAAAATAGGATGTCAGGATAGTTATATAAAGAATACTATCGATTTTGTATCATTTCCAGAACTTCTCATTTATTTATAAATAAAGATATCGTAAAAACGCAAAATATTGGAAATAATTATCTTAATAAAATCTGCTAAAAATTTAATTATTTTATTTTAATTAAACTATTAACAATTAGAATTTTCTCTTCTTAATTACCAAAAAAATGATAAGTTGAGATACAACCGCGAAGTACATAACATTTTTAGTGAAGTAAATATGTTACACTTAATAGAAGATATTCCACAAACTCCGTGTGACATTAGTTAATGTCCATTTGCAACATTTATTGTAAAATATTACAGTATACTAAATACAGTATACTAATACGTACAATATTGATACGTAATGTTATCAAAAGTAAGAAGAGTTAGAACAAATGATTTTTTATGAAAATATTGTAACTCTTATTAAAAAACTTATTATTTCAAGCATTACAAATTTTTACGATATTTGATAAAAGAAACTAAGTTTCTAGAATATTGTTTAATATAATGTTCCAGAAACTTGCTTCTGCAAGTACAAATATAATATTTGAAATTCTCTTGAATAATTTACAACAAAATATTTTGTGGAATTTGTAATAAAGTCAGATTAAAAAATTTTATAGGAACATGCACATGATTATACGAGTAGACATTAACAGAAGCAGGGAAAACTTTTATAGTAAGTGTACTTAAAATAGATCTTTATATTATAAAATAGGCATATATTAGAATATAGGCTTAGAAAATTTTTTGTTTTGTTAGTGAATTCACTTGTCAAAATTTAAAATATATGTTTTAAAAAAATAACAAAAAAAAAATTTTTATGTAATAATAAATTAATGCTAAAAAAAACTAAAATTACTAATAACTAGAGTAAAACTAAAAAAATTAACAAATCAAAAATATAATTAAAAATTTAGAAAAATTCCCGAACTTCAAAATTACAGTATAATAAATGCATTACATAATATGAAATTTAGCTTATTATGTTATATGATTGTTGAATAATACGAGTATAACAAAACAATATATTATATTTGTTTGAGTTCGTGTTTTCAATCTGCAATGGCAGTTCGTTTTGTAATTTACTGCACAAAAGGTAGCGTTCCATTTTAATTGGTAATACGACAAAAGATCTATTGTATATCATATTGTATAACATTGCATTATTTATACTATGTGTAGAATATTATACAATAAATATACAATAAATATAAATTTATTATACAATTTTGTATAACATTGTACATTATTATCGGTAATTGTAAATATGAAGATAATATTTGTAATATTAGTGCTGCTCCTTTTGCGTAGTTTTTAATTAACAAGATCTTTTGCAGTCTCCGAAATGCAAATACGAATTATCGATTTATTATACTGTAATTTTGAAGTCACAAATACTTATATAATGTTTAACATGATTGTATTAAATAAAATTCATAAAAAATATATTAAAAAAAAAAAAGATAATTAAAAAAATCTTAAATTAATAAAAATTATATATTGAAAAACAAGAAAAAATTAAAGATTTCTTAAATTTTCAGTCCAAAATGTTTTTGTTTTTTGTGAAAACAAGATTTTTTTCTTAAATTTAATCATTTAAATGAAGAAAAAATTTTTTAAGTAAAATTTTTTTTGTTTTTATTTTATTTTTATTTATATACATACATATATTTATTAATATTTTTCTGCGACTTTTTTTTCATACTTAAAAACTATTAATTTTTTCAATGTTTTTCGCTTTATGTACTGTTTTATTGTATAAATATACATTCATATAAATTAAAGTATTTTATATATATATTTTATATTTTATTTAAAAATAAAATTTTCAATTTTTCATAATTCCAATTTAATTTAATTGAAATTTTGTTTATTTCTTTCATTAATTTTAATAAATGTGTTTAATTTAAGATGTAATCGGTAATGCAAATGTTGGTCGACAACAATACTGTATAATCATCAGCTAGTCGACAAAAATTTGTGCTTAAAAAAATGTCCATATCAACTTTCGTATACAACTTTTGCATGCAAACAGTTAACTACTACACCTTAGTAACAATTAATTATGTTTAATTTGTATATTTCTAGAACTAAATTTTATTAAATATAAAATAAAGCTAAGCTTTTCAAAAATTTTCCATTTTCCAAAAAAAACAAAATTAGCAGTTAAAATTTTTTAAATTACAAAAATTGCAAAAAAAAATTTTAACAATATTAGACAGGTAAATTGACATTATTGACGTGACGCAAATTGACGTGACTTTCATTTTTTTCCATTATTACTCATAATACAAAATGCTGTGACATTTGCTGACATTAAAAGAGTAACAATGCTTTTGTTAAGTGCAATATCAATTGAAATGCCAAGAAATTAATTCAATGCACATTTTACATTATTGATTACATCTTTAAAAATAATAGAAATCAAAAAATATTCATAATTATATATTAACTACAATAAACGGGTTGCGGTAACACTTTTTTTTGTTGTCTTATTTTAAAATATGTCTTGAAAAACTAAAATTGTTTTTAGACTATTATTAAATAGTACGCCAGCAACAAATTTTATTTTTAAATTCAATTCAATTAAAAAAAAAATATTTTTCATTTTTTTTTTGCCTTTTGTGTTGATAAAAACTGGAAATATTGGCTAACTAGTTTTACTGGTATACAGTAAAAAATCTCTCTCTCAGTTAACAAAATTTAGTTATGTATTGAGTATTCAAGCAATACGGACGGACGCGCATTTTATAAAACATTAGAGAAGTGCCCGTTTATAATAAAATTAAATTAAAAAAAATATTTTTTTGAATTCCGTTCGTTTAGTTTATTCATTGTTTCGGAAAACCGATGAATGTTGTTGATCTTTTTTTTTTTTGAAACAAAAACAATCCTCCATTTTGTACATTTCGATCATTTTCGGGATTTTTAAAAGAGAAGTTAAAAATAAAAAAAATATTTTCGTTATCATTAATTTTTGATCCGAAAAATGAAAATTTTAAAAACACGATTAAAATTTAATTTTAAATAATATTTAAATATATTAAAAATTAAAATTTCAATTTACTATAATTTTTTTTAGAGAATAAATGAATGATTTATTTTGAAAGTGACTTAGGGGCCCATTTCAATTAAAAATTAAATATTTTTCTTAGGGTTTAAAATAACCGTAAATTCCGATTAACTGATTATTTGCTTTATGAAATATTTATTTTCCTATGCAGAAAATTAAAGTTTAATTTCCAACTATTGAAATTTTTCATTGCTTTGGAAATAATTGAAGTTTTTAAAATTGGAAAAAGACTTAGCTAACTAATTAAGCGTTTTTGCAGTTTTCCAAAATAAATCATTCAGATTATACATTATCTTCCAATATTTGAATTAAATTAAAAAAAAAAATCTTATATATTCCTAATTTTCATTAAATGATTAAATGTACGCGTATGCGCATTCTAAAATTGTAAAATTATGAAGAAAAATAAAAAATTCAAGACAACAATTATAGTTTTGAAATGAAAACAAAATGGCGACTATAGTTAATTATATAATTACAAAAAGGTAAGTATGTTATAGCTAGGTGAGTTAATTACAGGTTAGTATTGAACAAAAAAAACTATATTTATATAAGTATCTACAACAGCAAAATTTAATTAATTTTTGATTTTTCATCTTTTCAAATATAAAAATCTTTAAATATGATATTTTTTTGTAATGAGAACTATTTTATGATTTAAAATTATAAAAATTTCGCCATAGTTAATTAACTTTAATTTTGGATTTTTGTAATTAAATTATTTATTTTGAAATTAAAACATACACGTAAAATTATATAAAATAGATTTTATAAAATTATATTTAAATAACATATGATAAATAATTGTGAAAAAAATTTCATGCTAATAATTTTCATATTTTCAATTTAGCAGTACAATTCCCAAATATCAAATATTTATTATAAAGGGTGTCCCAAAATTCACGCAAGAAGTAATTATGATAGAAAACACAGGTTTACAATTCTGATCACCAAAAATTAAAAGACCAGGAAATGACTCATGCAGTAATTGAATTGTTTCTCGACTGTATGGCTTTTGGCACCGTCTTGTTGAAACAACATGCCGTTCACATCCATATCTTGCAATTTTAGCACAAAAAACTGGATTATCATACCGCAATAGCGAGCACCTTTAGCCACTATTCAACCCTTCATTCAAACCAAATTCAAGCCTTGAACCCAAAATTCGCACCAATCGGTGAAACGTTTTGGATGCATTTGTTTCTCACTCTCACTTGTGGATTTCCGCAAGTGTTTCCCAACAATCACTTGTGGATTTTCCGAACCCCAAATACGAATGAAAATGAGCCTCAACGCTGAAGATGTTTTTGCTCGAAAAACTTTCATTATATACAAAGTATTGCCCAACAATAAAAATGCGTTAGTCTTTTGTGTAGCGCTCCATTTTTAATAACCCTAAACTGTTAGCTCTCACGCTGTATTTTTTTTTTGTTGGCAGCACTTTTACGCACAAATGGCATTCAAATCTTGCGTGAATTTTGGCACAAGCTTTATTATAAAACATAAAAACATATTTTTGTTCTCGTGTCATTTACGAAATGAACATGAGGTCTAAAAAAATTTTTTTTAACTGAGAAAATTTTCGTTAAAAATTATTCAAAAATAATTTATATATGTTAATTCTTTTTAAACAACAATTATTAAAAAAATATTTTGTATTTAGTAATATTTTAATTATATTAATAAATTAATTATTCCTAACAAAAATATTTAATATTCAATATTTAAAATAATTCTTATATTCATTTTTGAAAATTTTCCATAACATTATTTAACTTCTACGACATGATCGTGTAATCTTGTAAAAAGAGAAGAAAACGGGTGACTATAACTGGTATGACAGGCTTATACATATATATAATATAATTTTTGAGTGAGAAGAATATTTTCGTGCTAGGTATTGTTTTTTCTAAAATGTGTATACAAAATTTACCTAATCATTATTTGTTCACATTATTTCTGAAGGTGATATAAATTAAGTTGATATTCTAAGAAATAATGCGAAAATCCAATTGGAAAAATGAGTAAATTTTATTGAAAAAATAAAATATAAATTAAAAAAATGGAGAATTCTAATTTGAAAGTGATTACAAAGTGAGATGAAAAAGCAAAATGCACGCTTAGGCTATTAAATTTTAAGAAAATTGATAATTGAATATTTTTTCTGAATAACTGAATTTTAAGAAATTCATAACAATTAAATTGTTATTGAGAATTGTTATTTTAGTATTTGAATATTTGAGTTGTGTACTTGGCTGTGTAAGTAAAAATATAGAAAAATTTAAAAACTTTATTACATATCTAGCGTTATACATCAAATTAATCAGTTATATTCTATAAACCTATATTGTTAAAAAGTAATCATAAAAATTTATAAAAAAAATGTTCTTTTTTAATTTAAAATTAAATATAATATTATATAATATATTGTAATCAATTTAGTTATTTAAAAAGAATGTAAAAAAAAAGTTGGCATTTGTATATATAAGCTTCATATATGTATATACTATATGTTTCCCTAATTTCAAAATTTCTGCAATAACACTGTATTGTCACACAATGCAGCAGTTACAAAACTGTTAAAGTTGAATTGTGTATAAATACCTTATTGTTGCAATTTTGACAAATTAAAATCGGCTTGATATAGTTCATTATATTTATGATTTTTCTGTTAACAAAAGTATTATTTTCTATACAAATTTTACCTGTACTTTGTATAAGTATATGTATATGTCAAATATACAATATAGTGTATTATATACTATATAGTCTCATGCGATGTATATTTTTGTCTTGCCCTTTCTCATTTTAATTTTAAATGATCTGCACACATTTTTTTCATGCATAATAAAATGCTTTATCTTTTTTTCAAAAAGGTTGGAGAGGTAGGAATTTTTCAGGATTCTAAAAATATTTTGAATCGTTGTAAAACAGTAAAATAAAAAGGAAAATTTACAAGGGGGAAAGAGATCTAAGCATATTTATTTATTCGTATAATAAAGTTATACGTGGGATTTATGTATACAATACAATGTATATACAAAATTTCAATATTATCGCACCATTAAATGTATTCGAAAATATTTTGTAATAATTGAAAATTAAACCTTTTTTTTTAAGTTTTTTAAATTTTTAAGTTTGAAATCAGGGCACATCCGCGAATTCATTAAATTTAAATAAACTGAACTTTACTGTAAAAAAGTTTAGTACATATTATGTTATTTAAATACATATAATTTAGCTTATAAAATGTAATTGCTGAATTGGGTAACAATACTAATATAGCTAGGAAATTACCAGAATGCAAATCTGACGTCAAATTGACTAAGCAAATTTTTATTAATTCAGCTCGAACTTCCGTCTTAATATAAAGCACGATATAAATCCGAATTGTAAAATCTAAAAAAAAAAAGTAGCGTGTTCGAAAATGAAAGCTGTGCTTAAAGTTTTAAATGAATTTTAAAATTTTTTTTAAAACTTCTGCAAAACTATTGTAATTTAGATCGTAACAGAAGATCGTAACAGAAAAATGTCTGATATTGAAGGTAAATTCGACTATGTTACAAAATATAATTAAGAACTTTCTGAATTATCGAAAATCCTCTAATTCAACAATATAGTTTTGATTGACTAAAGAATTTCAAATTAACGTTAATTCTGCATTTTTGTAATCGTCTTTTTTACTATAATTTTAAAATAGATGAAGTTTTGAAAAAAGGCCTTTTGTAAATCAAGTTTTTATAAATATTATTAGGATTTTAAATTATTAGGATTTTAAATTACATAAAAACAAAAACAAATGTGATTTAGCTTCAAATTCATCTTTCGAAGCCGAAACTTTAAAATACTTAAAAAAAAGACTAAAGAAGAAATGAAAAACTTTTGTAGACATATTTTTCCTAGTGTCTACTTCCAGGGGTGTTATATGGTAATAATCATATAATATATGATTACTTATGTAGATGTACAAAGTAATAAAGAAGCAATGATAATTTATTGTAAATAAAACAACATTTTGAGCAAAAAATATTATACAGTAAATAAAACCATAAGACGGAAAAAAATGCTCGTATTACACGTTAACCAGACCAAGCTGTACTTAAAATAAAATGTGTTGTTTTAATGTGTTCCGAGCAATAAAACGAAGATCATCAGAAGCGGAGTGGAAATTTAGCAACAAAGTAATTGCTTTTTTTTTGTTTTTTCAATAATTTAAAAATAATTTTTTTTTTTTCTTTAATTTTTTCATATACAAGCCAAGCCGTTTTTTGTATTCATATAGTGATTTTTTTGTTGTTTGAACTTTTAATTTAAATCGGAAATGTGATGTGTGTAGAAAAATAATTTTTTTAGAAATAGTAAGATTTTAAAATCAAAATGGAAAGATTTTTTTTGGAATGAATTAATGCGTCATTGTAAAATAAATTCAAATAACACGTGTACCGTACAAATTTTGTTTGCATTGAAATAATCTTGTTTTCAATTGACGCGTAGTTTTTTTATGGTAATATTTTAAATAAATAAAAGTATTCTCTAATTAATTTGTTAAATATTGCTAAATAATTTCAATAAATTAACAGAAATTTGTAAAATTTAAATAAATTCTGGACAAACTACAAAAAAAAAAATAATTCAGCCATATTGATTTCTCTCCGCACCATTTTGGAATGAATATGACTAATTTAAATTCAAAAAATGAAATATTTTTTCTAAATTAAAATCAATTTGAAATTATGTGAAATTTAAATATAAATACAAATTAATAAATTCGTTTAGAAAATACACAATAGAGGGTGAATATTTTTTTATGTATTTATTTCTTTTTTAATATAAAAAATTTCTACATCAATACAGAGGAGATTTTTCGAGATTAAATTTATTTAAATTTAGGAGATTTTTCGAGATTTTTTATTTAAATTTAAAATTTTTATTAATAGCAAGCGTATGTACTTCAATATGTACAATTGATACAGATAAAAAAAAATATATTAACATTTAATCATTTTAATTTTTTTAGGTACTTGCTCTGTGAATAAAAGAAAAATATATAAAACTCGCCCTTAAAATTCTCTCATACATTCTTCTCAAAGTATACTACCTTTGAAATCAGAATTTTGCAGTATACGGTAATTGCTTCACTTACTAATTGAAATAATATTGAATTAATGACTTTAAATTGTTAAACTATATTATAATATATACAGGTATGTTGTTAAAGGTAAGTTTAAATATATAACTAATTTTTTTTAAAATAAAGAAAATAAATTCTTTTTATTCTATTAAATCCTGTATAATATAAAAAATTTTATAAAAGAAATGTTCTATTATAATTTAATTTAATTGTGTGTATAAAGTGTACATTGACATTTCTATAATCGTGGCATAACCTCTTTTTATTCATTTTTATTAAATCAACGGAATTCAGGATAGCAGCAGTGTAATTGGATTTTTTTTTTTAATTTTAAGTTCTTCATAAATCTGAGAACTGATTAAGATTGTGAATTTTTGCAGTTAAGTTTTGGTTATCACGTGCTTCTAAACTAAGAAAAAAAGCTGAAAATTTTCATTTTGCACATACAACTGAAATCAATGATTCAAATTAATTGTAAAATTGTGAGAAAAACTATTTGATTCCTAATAATAAAATTTCGTTGACATATTATACAAACAAATATGCAACATTTTTTATTTTCAGTTTATATCGAAAAGTCGAAATTGATTTCGAATTCAAAGAAAAAAGGATAAGTATATATTTTAATTTGAAATTTAGAATTATACTAAATTCCGCTTTTTTGATTTACATTTTATTTCAAAGGAAAATAGGCAAATAATTTTAAAATTGTACTTTTTTAACAACTTGTCATTAAATTGATATAAATAATTATAATTACGAGGAATATAAGTTTTATCATCGTAAATATAAAGCTAAGATTGATGGGATTCACAGTCATGAATAAAATCATGTGGTTATCTGATATCGGAACTGTAATATCGTATCAATAGATACACAATCCAGCAATTGGCATTTATAATGAGAATTCTGCATTACTAAAAATTCGGTCTTAGGGGGCTCACTATGTAATTTGACTTTCGTATTTGCAAAAGTGATAAGGTAATCCGCAAATTCTTTAACGTCAAAATTTTGATTTTAGTCTGCAAACTGTCTGAAACTAAAACTTTTACGGACAGAAATCTAGTAAACTTTTTACCCGTAATTGACTTTGAATTTTGATCATCCGTAAACGTCAAAACAAAAAAAAATTTTTTTTTAGATTTAAAATAATTTTATTCTTACATATTAAAAATTAACAATAAAAATATTTTTTATATTATTTTTAACGTAATGATAGTCACTCAACACATCAAATTTATTTATTGAATTACTACGTCAGACTATCTGCATGTAAAAAAAAAAATCTACAATTTTGACGCTTAATTGACTTTTTTTAAACGTTTAAGAATTTAAACTTTGACTGAGAGTAAAAACGTAGTAGAGTATCCGTAAACTCAGACAAGTCAGATTTTGTAAAATTTGACGTTTAAGAATTTACCAAATACCAATAAAATTTATCGATTTCGATTCGGTTTTCGTGCAACAAATTTCGAATTCGGAAAAATGGTAAGTTAGCACAAATCAATCAACCTTATTCTATTAGACGTGTAGCACATAAAAATGTGTGAGGTGACAGATTTGCCATTCTACTAAACAAGCGTCTCACTATTTGTCACAAAAAGCGCCCATAATATTATTCTGCTAGACGTATTTTTGAAAATTTTGTAATTTTTGTCAAATTTAGTCGCGTATATTTTGTTGCCGACAGAGGCATAAAAGTTGCTGAAAAATAAAATTTAAAGACAATGGAGAAGATAAGTATTAAATATTTTAATAGCAGTATTGAGTAATTTTAATTCCGATGTAAAAGTAGTAAAATCGGCAGTAATTTAATATTTTTATCGAGTTAATGAAAAATTCATTTTCCTTATTTTCCTCTAACGCGTCGGATATAAAAACGTGTGAGGTGAGAGCTCTGCTATTCTACTAGACACGCGTTTCCCTATTTGTCACAAAAAGCGTCCATTATGTTATTCTGCTAGACGCAATTTTTAAAATTGTTCAATTTTTCTGTCAGATTTAAGGGCTTTTCTGAAAATTCATCACTAGATTCGAGTAAGATAAATAAAAAAGTTTTTAAAGTAGTTCATAAAAAGCTGCTCTTAAAACTTCCTGAAAAAATTAGGTACGATTGTCTCAGAGCTTTCAATACCATTAGGTTCTAAAAAAAACTGTTAAAATTTTTGATACATTTTGGAATACAATTTTTGCAACATTAAAGATTTTCATAAACACAATATTGCAAAACAATAATGTGATACATACGCAATATATTTTTGACAGTTGCATAAAAACTTTTGCTATTTTGAATTTTCAGTATTGTGTTCATGAACAAAAACTGTCATTAGCAAAAATAAATTTCATTTCAGCCAAATAATGGAAAATTCTATTTCAGGAAAATAAAAATGATGAAAAACAAAAACAGAAAACTGAAACAAAAAATTTTGTTTTATTTAAGTACAACAATTAACAATCGAAAATATAAAACCAAACTGCAAAAAATAGTAAAAAGAAAGTACCCGCAACTTCTTTAACGTCAAAATTTTGTTTTCAGTCTGCAAACTGTCTGACGTATAAAACTTTTACGGACAGAAATGTAGTAAACTTTTTACCCGTAATTGACTTTGAATTTTGATCATCCGTAAACGTCAAAACAAAAAAAAATTATTTTTAGATTTAAAATAATTTTATACTTACATATTAAAAATTAACAAAAAAAATATTTTTTATATTATTTTTAATGTAATGATAGTCACTCAATACATCAAATTTATTTACTGAATTACTACCTTAGACTGTCTGCATGTAAAAAGAAAAATCTACAATTTTGACGCTTAATTGACTTTTTATAAACGTTTAAGAATTTAAACTTTGAATGAAAGTAAAAACGCAGTAGAGTATTCGTAAACTCAGACAACTCAGATTTTGTAAAATTTGACGATTAAGAATTTACCATACAACTGATTTAATTCCGCTAGCCATGATAATTATTTTTGTGATAGATTAACAATGTTAATGAACAAACTTGATTAGCAACATTTATTTATGAATACAAATATTGCGTAGTTCTCGCTATACATATATCGCGATATGAAAAGGCTTATTAATACATGATTTTTTTCTGCCCGATTTACTTTTGTTTTACGTACCCATTACGTATAGAACACATTTATGAAAAGTGTACTATGTCAAGAGCTTTTACTAAACTTTTTGGAATGTGATATTTTGTAAAGTTTACGTTTTAAGCGCATTATTAACAGTCACGGACTTGCTGAAAAAATTTGAAGAAATTATTTTATTGAATAATTTTATTAATTCCAGTATAAAATTAACCAATCGAGAACTGTTTCAAATTTTTATCGAGTTGATGGAAAATTAATTTTCTTAATTTTCTTCTTCACTTTTGCTTCTACTTTTACTCAAAAAACCAAAAAAGTCCAAAGACATCTTTCTCTAATTTACTATTTGTTGTTATTTATACTTTTTTGTGTCACCAGTTTAAAAAAAAACAATCTTCTAACTTTTTAGTATAAAAAAACTTCAACTCTCGCTTCTTCTTTCACATTGAATTTTGCGTCTAGTACCTAGAATACCAAAAAAAAAATGCAAATTGCCAAAAAAAATGTGACGCGTCTAGTAGAATAAGACTGATAGTAAAGAGATCTTACTATGTAATTCGATTTTCGTGAAGTGATTTTCGTATTTGCAGAAATGGAAAGGTTTTATATTATTATTTTTTATTTTCTATTTAATTTTATACAATTTTTAAATTTTAATTCTTTCACAATTTTTTAGTTTATAAACAACAATGACTATCATTTCGGAAAAAAATTAAAAAATTTGTGATATTTAGTAAAAAAAATATTAAAACCTTCTAATTGTAAAAGCCTAATAATGTTAAAAGGTATCCGTGTTTTTAGTTAGTTCCATTTTGACATTTTATCATAAAGTATGAATATCTGATTTTTAAATTATGATAAAAAATTATTTATACTGAATTAATCTTGCGATTGTTGCATATTCTGATTAATGTAGCAATACATTATTACCGCGCTGTTCAAAAGTAGGCGTCGACTAAAAATGCAGCTCTAAACTCAACTTAACTGGTCTTTATCATGTATCTAAATGTAAATACTAGTTGTGCTTTCACAATAAATTTTGATTACTCAGAAATTGAAACATTTATAAGTAAATATAGCTTACAAGGATTTATCTTTTTGAAATGTGTAGAATTTCCAATAAATTTATTATAGATATCAAACCTAAAACCTTTCGACTTGGAAATTATATTTGTTTTTTTAATATTGTATGCTATTATATACAATATATATAATAGCATACAATATTATTAATGCAAATGTAAAATCAAAGACAATAGAAAAGAAAAATTATTGACCAATCGAGAAGTCATATATAAATTTTTTGCAAAAAATTTTAGTAAAGCATTATTTTTTGTGTGTTATTTTTTAATGAATTTTTCAAAATTAATTCAAATTCTATAATTAATTTTCTTTTGTAAATTAAATATAAATATTTATTTTTAACATATATATATCAAAACATATTGCCTTAGAACCTTAATTAATACGTTTAAGAGAATATTGGTAATCGTTTTTTGTCAAGTATAATCAGTTTAAATCTTTAATTGTACACCTAAAATTATTCCCTGCGTTATATATTTTAATATTTGGCTTTTACTATTAAACAAAATTTATTTTTAGATTTATGTCAATATAAATTTTGTTTAAACTATGTATTCTAATCAATCAAATTAGATCAGCTTAATCTACAATATTAAGTTAAGTAAAATCAACAAGATCAAATAAAATAAAATGTATGTTTAAACTTATTATTAAAAATTACATTCAATAAAACAATAATATGGATAAACTAATTATATTATCAATCATTAATATGCACGCTTGATTAATTTTTATAATAAAGCTCATTAAATAATTCTCATTACTTCCTTTTCTACTTTTTGTTTTATTTATATATTTATATATATACATGTTCCTATTGTATATATATTTATACATACAATAGGAATAAAAAATAATGATAAAAATAGATTTAATTTAAAAAATTCTAAATTATCTAATATTTTTTCTCGTTATGGTAATTCTTATTTATGATTTGTACGCCTAATTTTTTAATAATATACTGATATTTCATATCATATTATATTCAAATTAATAATATTATTAAAACTATAATCTATGTCAATTATTACTATAATATTATTATTAATAATATTATTTTTATTACTAATACTATTATTATTATTTTTATTTTTAATATTATTATTATTAAATTCAATATTTTTATTTAAATATTTCTTCTTTCTGCATTTAAAATTTTTAATTAAATTCAATATTGAAATTTGAAGGATTATATCAACTAAGTTATTATCATTAGTACTATAATCATAATTATTATTATTTGCATTATTATTATTAATATAATTATTTATATTATTATCAATATTACGAATAACATTTTTAATGATTTCAATATTGTTATATAAATCTTTACTTGACTTATTATTATTATTATTAATATTACCATTCTTATTATTTTTATTACTATAATTATGAATATTTTTCGTATTGTTGTTATCATTTATATTAAAATTCTGCTCAAATAATAAATTATCATATTCCATAATACCAAAATAATATAATTTTTTAATAATATTATTAAATTTAGTATTTCTTTTATAATTATGTACTTTTTTATTAAAATTTATTTCATGATTATTGTAATTAATATTACCATTATTACATATATTTAAAAAATTTATATAATTTGAATTTATGAAAACATAATATATTGAAAAATTATTACGGTATCTACTTGAACGTAACTCCTTGTCATTATTATAACGCTTTGATGGTATATCTTTTAATTTGGTTGATGGTTTATATTCAGAATCAGATGAAAATCTTTCTAAATCACTTTCATCACTTATAAATAAATTTATATCTTCAATATTGAAATCGTTATTATTAATAATACTGTTATTATGGCTGCTATTATTAATATTAATATTATTATTAATATTATTATTATTATTATTATTATTATTATTATTATTATTATTATTATTATTATTATTATTATTATTATTATTATTATTATTATTATTATTATTATTATTATGACTTTTTTTATCGCAATTATGATTATTATGATTTAAGAGTTTCGTTGATGATAAATTTATTGAACAAACTTTTTCTTGTGACTTTTGACATCTTTGATTAACGTTTTCATTATAAAAACAAATTTTTTCATCTTTTTCCTGCTCTTTTTTCTTTTTTTCATAATTATGATCCTGACGTAATTTTTTTTTATTTAAATTTTTATGATTAGATAAATTTTTAGGTGGTAACATTTTATTATTTATTTTTTGTTTTTTATCCATAAAAACTTTGCTTTTGATTTTTATTACTTCCTCTTCACTGTCATCAATATCATAGTTATTAACATTATTTGTTATCATATTTATACTGCTTTTATTACTTATATCAGTTGAATTATTTTTTTTGTGTCTAATACTTGTTTTATCATTTCTATCACATTCAACAATAGAAATTGGACGATTACTGTAATCATCATTACTATAATATGTTTTATCATGAAAATATACATGTTCATCATCATCATCAGCATGATCATTAACCTCATTATCAACATTATTAATACTAAATTCATTGGTTTGTACCGTTGTTGTTGATAACAACTGATCTTCCATATTGTCTTCATCAATTTCTTCAATTTTCAAAGATAAAATTTTACTATTACTACTACTGAAATCTTTTATGGAATTTTTGGCCGAAAAATTTTTTTTCAATCCATTTTTAGTATATTTCTTATAATTTGAGATACTGGATAATAGTAATTTACTAGATTTATTTTCTTTTTTTATATCATTTTTATTAAAACCTATTTTACCGATTATATTTTCATAATGTTTTTCATTCAAAAGATCATTTTTAGTAGAATAATTTTTCTTTGAAATAATTTCATTGTTGCTATGTAATAACATATTTGATGAGGATCCTGATGAGGATGATTGTTTATTAAACATAGCTGATGTTTGTGTCGATGGTGATGTTAGCGATGAAAATGATGATGATGATACTTTTTTGGTTTTGATGTAATTTGTTCTTACTTCTTGTTTTATTTTCGTATTTTTTAATTTAATTTTATATAGACGGGTTAATGATGATGTAGTTACATTTTTATATTTTTTCTTTATTAATTTAATCCTATTTCTATTTTTACGGTCAAGGTTAAAATATTTGAATTTGCTATCGTTAATATCATCATATTCATTATCATCATTATTCCCTAATATTGAGTTGTTGTGAAATACTTTATCAAAAGTCTTTTTTTTGCGTTGATTGGATTGTTGTTTTGGGACTTCTTCTTCTCCTCCATCATCATTATGTTCTTCTTCCTCCTCTTCTTCTTCTTCTTCTTCTTCTTCTTCTTCATCTTCGCCTTCGTCTTCATCTTCATCTTCACCTTCATCTCCATCTTCATCCTCATCTTCATCTCCATCTCCATCTTCATCATGATCTTGATTTTGATCTTCATCTTCATCTTCATCTTCGTCTTGATCTTCATCTTCATCTTCACCCTCTTCATCCTCTTCATCTTCTTCTTCCTCTTCTGTTTCAACATCTTCTTCATTTTCTTCATCTTCTTCCTCTTCTTCTCCTTCTATGTTTTGGTTTTTACTTTCAATTTTTGAAGTATGAATTTTTAATTTTTTATTTGATATTTTAACTAAGCCCTTTGGGATTGAACTTTTATTTAACTCAATTTTATTAGTCATAGCAATAGTATCGGCGTTAATACCATTATTTGTACCAGTAATAACATCAGCACAACTTGTTGTAGTAGGTATAGTTGTAGTAGATGCAGTTGTAATAGAAATAGTTGTAATATTAATATTAGTTGTAGTAGTGAGAGATAAACTTGATGGCAATACATTTTCAATATAATCAGAATTTCTTTTTAAATGTTTGTGATTAGTATCCTTAATATTAATTTTATTGTTATCACAAACATTTTTATGATTTGAATTACTATTATTAGAATTATATATGTTATCAGTTATATTATTATTATTATTATTACAATTATTATTAATGGATTTAACATTATTTGCTTTATTGGTACGAATAGTTTTTTTGAGTTTTGAATTTTTCAATTTATTAAATGCTGTTTTATTCTTATCATTAATTATATGATTGTCTTTTATTTTATATTTTAAAAACTCGATTGAATTTTTATTTGACTCTTTTATCATTGAATTTGAGGACGATGATGATGATGATGATGATAAGTACATGTCATCACTTAATTGTCTATTGATATAATGTAATTTTGATGTCATCTTCTCATTTAAAAATTTCAATACATTTTTCATATAATTATGATTATTTTTCTTTTTTCTGTTAATTATAATCGTTTTTTTATTGATATCTTTCGATGATGTTGTTGTTATTAAATTTGATTTTCTTTTTGTTTTAACTAATCTATTTTTGTTATTCTTATTCGCCTTATTATAATTATTTTTATAATTATTATTCTTGGTAATATTTTGTGTTTTATTTTTATTTTTAATAGCATTTAAATTTTTAAGGATGTTTCTATCAAACTGTTTTTTCCATTCAATATTATTCATTATTGTTGAATTATTATTAATATTTTGTGGTAAAATACCATTGGATTTTAAGTTAATTCTTTTCAAACTTGATAATTTTAAAGCTTTAACATTTTCTATATCATCATCAAATTTATAATTATTATATGATTGATCACTCATAACATCTTTATTTTGTTTACTGTAGTTCATATTATTATTATTATTATTAGGTTTTATATCAACAAATTTTTTGTAATACTGACATTTAAATTTTCTATATTTTTCCATAAAAATTTCGTTATCTAATTTATTAATCAAAACAATTGGATGTTGTATTAAATAATTATCAACAATAACACTAATTTTATTTTTTAATAATATATCATAATTAAGCGTATTTAAATTAATATGTATATTATTAATTAATGCGGATTTAACTAATGATTCCCTAGTAATATTATCAATATTATAAAAATTACGTTGATACTTTTCATTTAATTTTACTAATGGTAGTGATGATGATGTTACAGATGATGAAGATGATGATGATGATGAGGATGATGACAACGTTGAAGATGCCAAATCACTTAATATCAAATTCCTATTAATATTTTGTATATTATCATAACTGGCTGAACTTGTGCTAGAATCATAAATTAATGATAATTGTTGACTTTTTAAGCCTGTAATAACAAGCTTTTTTAATTTTTTGTTCAATTCATTTTTACATTTTATATCAGTCCCATTATCTTCATAAAATATATTGTTACTGTTATCATTAGTATTACTATTGCAAAAATTACCACCCAAATTATTAGGAATTCTATTTTCAATATTAATATCATTATTACCATCATTCTCATCTTTTTTTTCATAATTTATATTTTTCTTTTGCTTTTTCTTAAAATCAGTACCATATTCCTTAACTACAGACGCGGTAGATGAAGATGTGGGAATTAATTTTCTCTTTAACATACCCTTTGTTGTTGATAACGTACAGTCAAAACTTTCCATCAATTTATTTTTAGTATTATTATTTGAAACATTTTCTTTGTTGGTTGAACTCACTTTTGTTTCTTTTGAAACATTTTCTATATTTTCGTTACTACAGTCATCATTATTATTACTATTATTATTATCATTATTATTGTTACTATTATTATTATCATTTTTACTATTAACATTATTGTTATTATGACTATTATTATTATTACTGTCATCATTATGATTTTTATTATTACAATTACTATTGTCATTATTATTATTATTACTGTTATTACTATTATTATTATTATTGATAATATTATTATTACTGCTATTATCATTTTTATTATTATTATTATTGCCGTAAATTTTATTTTTATTGACGTTATTAATATTGCTACTATTTATTTCATCGATTTCCCTATAAATATTTATATTACCTTCTATACTATTATTACTGTTATCATTACTTATTTTAATATTATTATTTTTATTATTACTATTATTATCATTATCCCTAGTCTTGTTATTACTGTCCCTATCATCATTGATTAAAGCAATTTTATAATTGGATTTTTTGACATTAAAATCAATAATATTACAAATATCATTATTACTTTTATTATAACATCTACTATCTTTTGCATCAAATAACTTATTAATGCTAAATATAAGTTCTTTACCTGTACCTGTCCTGTTTTCAGGTGCAAGATTACGTCGTGAAGGACCTGGAGCTGTTGAAGAGAAATTAAATTAATTTTTTTTCTGATTTTTGTTTGATATAAAAAAGTCTTACTTGGTTTCATATTTTTTTCTCTAGTACGCATTGGGAACTCCTCCTAAAGGAATGGAAAAAAAGAAACAAAAAATTAGAAGCATTATGGCAAAAAAGTTTTTGTAATAAATGTTACATTAGATAAAGAGTAAAACAACTTTACCTATCCTATTTTCATTAGATCGACAAACTACGAATAGAGGTTTATACTGATTGCATTATCTATTACAAAGCTAAAATTTCGAAATATATGATAAACTAAGTTTCAAAAATTTAGTTGGAAACTTGTTTTCATAAAATTTGTAGGAAAATATAATGCTTGGGATAATTATTTGCAATAAAAATGAAGAGGATATTTGATTCACACGACTTTCGATTGCAGATTTATTTTTCTTCTTTAAAATTTTTGAATTTACTTTTGGAAATAGTTTTGTTTGAAACCACTAAAAACTACATATTTTTAGAATATTTTAAACCAATTTGCTATTATAAAATTATACTAAAGTATTTCTTGACTAAAAAATAAGCCGAAGACCCCTCTATATATGAAATGATAACATTGCCACCTACGACCTAAACTTACACAACTAAAAATATTGTATTTAGTTATTATAATTACACTGTTTATCTACTTACACTACTATTTTCTTGATCTCGATTTATTGATGAGGATGACGTAGGTTGATCATACGTTGGATTATATGTCATTTCATTCTGCTTTGACGTGTCTGATATTGATGGTAATCCAAATAGTTCACTCATATCAATTAATTCATCTACGTCCATACATTCATTTCTTCTAGCTGAAATTTCAGTTGTACTAATTGTAGATAATATTGGTTGGTGTTTTTCCGCATCATTTTCTAATAGTTCCATATTGTCATCAGTATTTCGATGGAATATATTTGTTTGATCAGTACTTATTAAATCATTATTAACACTTGTTTTTGGATTATCAGTATCATTTAATGTATGTAAAATAGTATCCATACATGTATTTTTATCATCTTGCGCATTTTGATAATCAACTTTTGCATAAACTTAAATTAAAAAATTCATAAATTATTTTAAAAACAAAATTACGAAATATGAAAAAAGCTAACCTTCTTGAACAAATGAATTTTGTTTATTTAAATTTTCCAATTCACTCGCATTGTTTTGATCAATTTCAAAATTCATTACGTTATTATTAGATAACAATTCTGACACAGTTTTCATATTCTCATTGCTGTTATTTGTTTTAATTCTATTAATTTCATTTAATACAGTAGGATTATCACATTCATTTGTAGTATTATTAATATTGTTATCAATTTGATTATTATCAATAGTAATATTGTCTTTATTTTTATTACTGTTTTTATTATATGTTGTAATTGTATAATTATTTTTTCGTGTACGTTTCGTATTATATTCAATATTCATGACATTGGCAGACGGAATATTATCAATATGTATATTATTATTACCATTATTATTATAATTATTTCCGTAATTATATTCTGAATATGTTGATGATGCATTATCATCAATATCTTCTCCGTCATCATTTTCATTATCCTCATCATCATTAGAATTAGTTTCGAAATCTTCGTAACCTTTTTCGATACCAGGAAATTCAAGTGACAATGGTAAATGTAAATAATCTCTTGAATCAACTTTAACATGAGTTAACTTATCATTTGCATCGGCCAAATTTCTTGCTGTAAACATATACTTAGCTTTTGGATCTAATAAAGTTTTCATAACACATTTTAAGTCGTTAACATTTAATGACCATGATAATAACTTTAAACGTGGTGACATCAACACATTGATAACGTCCCCAATTGTATCTTCTGGTAAATAGGCAAGTTCAATTGCTTCTAATATATAACCTTCTGGAATCAGTTCTGAATCAAAAAATAATGATAATTCCAATAATTCAGCTTTTGATATTGTTTGATATTCCATCGCATTGCCTGATATTGATTGCTTTGTCTCGGTTTGTGATATTGATGAATTTGTTTGATTTTCCAATGTCAATACTTTATTGTTGTTTGACGTTTCATTTTCTTCATTTGCATTATTAGTACTATTTATATTTTTTTTTAATAAATTTAAATTTTTAAATTTTTCGGATAAAATATCAAATATTTCATTATCGACAAGATTAGCGACTTCATAACATGGATTTAGTGAAAATAACGTTAATAAACATTCACGATATAAGTGTTTACTAATATCTTTTAAAAAATTTGCAAAAATTTTGTAATAAAACGCTAAATCTTCCTCGTGTTTTATTACTATATCAGCCGATATCGAATTTGAATATTTCATTTTTTCTACTTTGTTTATTTTGGTAGTCATGATACTAAAAACTTTTTCCCATAGTAGTGATTTCCAATCAGCCTTGTTCTGCAAAAAAAAAAAACGATTGATTTTTTTTTCATAATTATTTACTTACAACTCATTATTTAAAAAAATAGCATTTTGTAACAATTAATATAAACTTACCAATTTCCGCATCACGTCACAAGCCACAACAATGTGTTTTGACTGTGCCTTCTCAAAAACTTTTTCGAAAAATTTTCTTATTGCAACGGAATTATCATCACGGTGTTGTTCAATTAGAATTCCCCAAACTTTAGAAAACTTTTGAATCATGTTCTCATTAAACTCATCTATATTTTTTAATGTTACTTGCGCAACATAATATTTAGTAGAAATTTCCAATAGTTGCGTTCTTTTTTCTGACAATGATGTATTTAAAGAACTAAGAGTAGAATTTCTAATTATCATTTTATATAAATCATCATTATTTATATTGTTGATTTCTAATACTAATTTATTTCGGTTTAGTTCTACTAAACAGCAAAAATAAATGTCTGTCAATAAATGTTTCTGTTGTTTTGATGTTGTTTTTACTAATGTTTGATCAGGTATTAATTTTTTTAGCAACAATTTTAATTTATTACAAACTAGAAATACTGATACAATCAAATTTGATTCAAATAACGACTGTAATCGTAGTAAAATAATGTACATATTTTCTTTTTTCAAAAATTCTTCATCTAAAAAAGAAAAAAAATATATATATATATATCTGAAAATAATGATTTAAAATAAATAATTATGCACAAGTACTTGCTGTTTTAAAAAAAATCACAATTACGTAACTATAGATATAAGTTTATCAAAAATCAAAATATTTACTATTTTTTTTAATAATTTATTTTCGCTAAATAAAAAATAGCATGTACTTATTCAAAATGCTAATATATTTTTGAAAATTACCTTCTTTTGATAATTCCTCCTTATTTAAAATTTTAACAAAATCATCAGTATCACACCAAAGTTTTGTCGTGAGCAAATATTGTAGCGCTTCACGAATATGATTTAAGTTTATATCGCATAAAAATTTTAAGCATTTTTCAATTGATTGTCGAATCGGTTCAATCTTATCCTCTTTCTGTTTTACCCATTTTGTATCCACCATACAATGTACAACAAGGGTAAAAAACAGACTCAATTGGTCCTTTTTAATGATTTGAAATATTTCTTCTTCATTTTTAAACAATTTAAAACACTTTTGAATTTCGTCAATTTTTGACTTATACTTTATTTTAGAATTTAATACTTGCATACAACTCTAGATAAAAAAAATCAATTGTGTAAAGTATATAGTGTGCAATATAAACCATAATTAAAAGTCTAAAAAAAAATTAAATTAAAAAAATCAAAATATTTAAAATCATTCTTTTCAATAAATACTTTCTCTTTCAACAGATTAAAAATTTTCAAAAATTTTTTAGTTCGTAGGAGGCAATGTGTATATGGAAGTTTTGAGATTTTCATAAAATTTTTCTAAAATCATAATCGATGATTTCAGAATTGTTTGCTTGGTTATTACGATACGCCCTTAGCCCCAATTTCGCGAGGACTGACTGATGATCGTTTGTAATTAATGCAAATTCAAGAATTAAAAACATCTTAAATTAAGCTATCATCATCAGATCCGTCAATTTTTTAATTTCTTTTTTTTAAATATTAATAATTAACTAGTAGTTGCATTCTATTCATACTGTTGTTAATTAGATGTATAATACGATAATTTAAAATATAATCAAAATGCAAAATTATAAAAATACAGTTTTTAAAATAAAAATTTTAAAATTGAATTATCACTTACTTGGAATTGTTGCTGTTTTGAAGCTTGTGGTGTTTTTCGATTCATGTTGTGTTTTTATTAGTATTTATTAGTTTTTCTTAATTTTTCTTTAAAAGCTGCTTTCTTTTTTTGACGAATTGCTCTCACTAAAAAAGAATATATAAGTTTAAATATAGTTTTATAAATATAGTTTTATAAATTTTAAAAGCAAATAATATTCTTTATAAATGTTGTGTATAAGAACATAATACTTTAAAATTAATGTAATACGGTATTAATACACAATTCAGCTTATAAATTTTAGTTATTGAATTTTTTAGCAGTACAGTATTACTAAAATTGCAAAGCCATTATGCCATTTTATTATCTCTCTAATTCAATGAATAACAGTAGCACAAAGAACCAAATTCAAAGGTTAATTTCAATTCATAAAGAAAGAGATACTACGGGAAAGTGAAAGCAAGTTATTTGTTTCAAATAGAACTTTTAATGAAAATAAAATAAATTCAAAACAAAAATTTGATGGTAGTGCGTAAGTTACTTCGATCAAAACATAACGAAACGTTACTTTGTTTCTTTTCTTTTTAAATACAAACATTTCGTTCCGGTTCTTTTTTTTAGTTTCCTTTGGTTTTAAAACTCTATAAAAATATCTTAATTCGTGTACTAATTTGTTCATATTAATTATTGATTGCTACTATTAGATTAAACTAAATCAAAAGTATATGAGTGAATATTCTGAAAGTCGCTTCGCATCAGGATGAAACATTGAACCATCATACCAAGTTCCCGGCGGGTGGGCGTGCGAAATACCCGCAGTAGGAATGCTTGTGGTAAGAGTCCACTAAAATACAGTTCAAATCCAGAAGCGTCTGGTACGGATGTTCACTGAGGGACGGCAGAAATTAGGCGTGCCGCCTTGGACGAGGTATTTATTGCCAAAGGCTAGGAGAAGTAAACTCTGAAATAAAACTAAAACAAATGCAATGAACAAAACAAAAGATTTTCTAACCCAGGTGGTAATCCAGTAAATCTGGAAAATCAACACTCTTCGGAGGCTTGTCTCACAGATTCTGGGGGAGACCACTTATTGCATGTAGCTACTACTACCGACCCTTTTAAAAGAACACCTCGGATCATGCGAACACCACCATGTGGTAAACAAAAGAAAATATGTCCAAAGGCGACAAACAGAAAAATATTAACATGGGTGCATATAATGGAATAAAGGATCAGAAAACTGATAACTGCCACTTAAATATAAGAATAAGGAAAATAATAAGCTGAAATTGGAAACAAGCAATGTAAATGCAAAAAAAGAAATAAATACGGAAAAAGTTGCGACAAACAAAGTTTAATATTGCACAGACGAGGAAAATCTGGTTTGGGAAACCGATTGGATTCTCAAGAGAAAAAGCGAAGAGCAGATATGTCACCTGAAATAAGACCTGAGGACAAGGTGACCAAAATAGAAAAATCTGTGCAGATAAATGCACTACAAGAAAGATCAAACCCCCTCCTGTTATATTAAGCAATGTGGAGGAATATCCAAAAATAAAGAAGATGCTAAAAGAAGCCAAAATAAATTTTAGGGTCAACATGATGAATAACAATCAACTTAAAATCAATGTTGATAAAGAACAAGATTACAGAGGATTAACAAAAAAACTAAATGTATCTAAAGAAGAGTGGCGTACCTACGAAAATAAAATGACAAGACCCATCAAGGTGATGGCTAGAGGTTTGCATTCTTCGTGGCAACCTGAACATATTAAAAATTGGTCCTCATTTAATGATAAATTGTTGTAAGCAAAAAATCGATGCTCCAAAGTGTGCAAATTGCTCACTGGCACATCCTGCGACTTACAGGGGTTGTATAGTCTTCAAAGGAATTACAAAAAAGAAAAAATAACATTACAAAACAGAAACAAATAAAAATAAAGCCAAAAAATACTCCCAAAACTCCAAAATCTCAAAAAGAGCGACACTGAGTAAAAGAGTGCAGGGAATACAATATGCCCAAGTGGCGAGGGGTGAAACATATAACCATAACAAAGAACGAAGAGATCTACCACTAATATAATGCAAATGATGCAAAATAAGATAAGAACTATGAACGAAATCTCATTGAGATTGAGCCGATTAGCAGACAAGCATGATAATGATTATGTTTGTACGCCCAAAAGAATAAAAAATATTAGACGAAGATAAAATAAGGATTGCGACGTGGAACGCAAATAGCGTTTTTAATAAAAAAGTGTAAGGACCCAAAATATTGATATAATATTTAGTAACAGAGACGCATTCAAAACAGCAAACAGATATAAAAATAAATGGTTACATAGAATACAAAGCGGCGCATCCTAATAATGAATCAAAGGATAGTTGCGCTATTTTCATAAGGAACAATATAAAACATAACGAAATAAAATAAAGTATAAAGAGACGATAGTCAGATAGGTAGATTTGTTGCTGTACAAATAGAGTCTCATAAACAAAATTTCGATATTGGTGTACTTTACTGTCCTCCGCGACGTGTTATAAAGAGTAGTTCATTCAAAGATCTCCTGAATCTCATATTGATTGGAGTTCTAGATTGACCTCAACAAGAGGAGTTAAGAAAAGCTATTAAAGAGATTGGTTGTCACTACCAATAAACTGCTAGACCAACATATAATACAATTAATAGAATTAATAGCCAAGTAATAGAAATAAAATTCCAGATCTGCTAGACTTCTTTATTATTAAGAAAATCTCGCCAAATTTCATTAGTTTAGAAGATAGCTTTGATTTGGATTCGGATCACTTTATAGTTATATTTAATTTAACTGAGACAGTTACCAAGAAGCAAAATAAGCCCATGTTGATTAATAAATCCACTGACTGAACTAGTTTTAAAAAAGAGATAGAGAATAAAATAAACTTAAGAATTAAAGTACGAACCCAAGATGATTTGGGTTCTGAGGTGGAGAATTTTAATAAAATCATACAAAGCGCTGCCTGGAATAATACAAAACAATATGAGTATAAATCCGTGGGTGGTAAATGGCAAAACTCACGAGATCCGGTAGATAAAACTGCACTCAATCGACTCACTCAGAATCTAAAAAGAAAAATAAGAAAAATCCAAGATTCATTTGATAATTACATTAAAAATTTGTCAGTCAGGAAAGTAATTATTCCTTATGGAGGGCTACAAAAAATAATAAAAAGCCAATCTTACATATCCTCCCTATTAGGGGAACGGATGGCAAATGGGCAATAGAAAGTAAGGATAAAGGTGAAGTATTTGCAGATTTTCTTGAACAAATTTTTAAGATAAATGACATACACGCAAACATAAATACTCCCACCTCTCTTTTTACACGATCCACCAAAAGAAAAAAATATTTTTTTTACACGAATTATTTATAATAACACGATATTTAAAAAAATTTTTGTACACCCAGTTAAAAAAAAAATTTAACTGGGGAAATTTCCAGAATTTTTTTAGTCGCACTTTATATTTGTCTGTTTTTCAAAATTGCGTTATCATTAAGAATGTACACATAATTGTATTTAAAAGTGTGTTGAAGAAAAAAATATTTGTTTTTTATAAGTTTTAGTGCCAATATAATTTCTGTTTGGATTTACTTACAACAAAATTTAATATTAATATGTTTGAATTATATTTTGTTTTTTATTTATTTTATACTTTTTAATCATAATATGTTTGAACTGCATTTTGTTTTTGTTTTTAATATTAATATACATTAAATTTGTATATGTTTTTTTTCATTATATAGTTGTTGGTTTTTAATATTCTACTTTTTTTGCACTGTTTTTAGGTCAACCTAAAACTCTTTTTTTTATCTTACACGGGGTTTTAAAATTATGGCATGTCTTTTTTTACACGGTTTTCGTTGGAACGTATTTACCGTGTAAAAAAAGAGTTGGGTGTATTGCAATAGGAAATGAGAGAGCAGAAAACGTTATTGCTCCATTTGCACAAAGAGAAAATAGTGGAAGAAATAAAAAGTTTAAAGTCAAGGAAAGCGCTGGGTTATGATTTGATTACGTCTGAGAAGCAATTACCAAAAAGGGGTATAACAATGTTAACAAAGGGTATAATGATTTCTTTCAACTAGATATGTGAAAGAATGATACCAGAAGCTGGTTAGCCTTTAAATGAGACCAAGTGTTATAGATCAATTTTTCTGCTACCGATTTAGTCGAAACTTTTTGAAAAGTTATTACTGAAAAGAATGGGACCTATAATTGAGGAGAGGTCATTAATTCCGAACCACCGATTTGGGTTTAGAGCAGAACATTCAACTACTGATCAAATTCTTAGATCTAGAAATATTATTAAAAAAGCCCTAAAGGAAAAGCAAATTTGTGCAACAATTTCTGTAGACGTGGCACAGGCTTTTGACAAGGTTTGACACGAAGGATTGATATACAAGTTAGAAAAAATATTACCAAGGCAATATGTAGATATTCTCTCTCCTTATTTAACCGACAGATTATTTAGAGTCAAACAGGAAGGGGACTATTCCACACTTAGAGAAATAAGAACAGGTGTGCCTCAGGGCAGTATTTTGGGTCCAATACTATATGTACTCTTTACAAGAGAGGTGCGTCAAATAGAAAACACAATTGTGAAAACATATGCTGACGATACTGCAGTAGCACCAAATATTGACGACACCACAGGAAAGTTGCAGCAAAAATCATACCAAGAAAAAAAAAATCATACCAAGTTACTTTCAAGTTTAAGGTTTTTCAGGATCAAACATGTATGTAATGGCAAATTGCTTTCTATTTTCTCACTTTTTTCATTGCTTTAGGAAGTTCCAAATGTTTTGTCATTTTTCCTGATGTGTCATGACATTTATTACTAAATTTGCAAAGATTCTGTCGCATCAAGAATCGAAACACTACTGTATTTTACTAATAAAAAAAATCTAGTTAAGTGAAAGTGTTACAGAATACTGTAAAAGTGTCTGTTAAATACTTTTTTCCAATTTTTAGGACATTAATAAACTAAAAGTTAACACACCTAGAAAAATTTAAATTTGGCTCTTAGTAGAGTTACGCTTTGTGCTACCCGAATTCCCTGAAATGCTCGCCAATTAGTTTGGGTAACAACCAGAACTCAAGTATCAAATTTCAAGAAATTCTGTCAATTCGTTCCGTAGATATTGTGAAAAATGTAAAATCGGGCCCTTCAAAAAATGGAAATTCGAGCCCTGATCTTTCCACAAAAATTTATATATTCATTGTTTTAATACGAAGAATTTAAATATTAAATTTCAAGTAAATCGGTTTAATATTTTCTTCAAAATGGTCAAAAATGTAAAACAGGCCCGCTAAAAAGTGTAGCCCCGAGGCCTGATATATCTCAAAAGTTGATCAATCCGTTTCATGGTCGAAATAAACTTACATATAAAATTTCATCAAAATCGGTTCAGACGAACTTGAGTACATGCGTGCACACACAGACCGACAGACCGACAGGTTGCTAAAAATAGTTTATTTACACTTCCCTACCATGGAGAAGTGCATTCCCACCGAAAACTCGATATGCAAAATTTGTTGCCGTCACATAACCTACCTATTGTAAACACAATACGGTCGGTAAAAAATACTTTTTAAGATAATTAAAAAATAAAAAGTGCTTGCTGTAATAGGTCCCCGATTTTTTAAATTTGATCAGGAAAGACTTTTTTCTCTTCTCCTTGGCCAAAAATGCAACCAACACTCTTCAAAGCTCTCCAAAAGCTCCAGATGTTTGGATTTTTCTGCTTAATGAAATACTCTTTTGGTACACTATTTATTTTACTTGTTCTCTTAGACTCGCCTTGCTTCTCTGTCATAATTTTTTTGTCAGCTGCATATTTCCTCATGTTCAATATTAAAATTTAATTATTTATTTGTAAAGGAATGAAATGTCAAATATGCGTAACATGTAAATAACTATAACTTTTATCAAAATAAATTCAGTTAAAATGCAGTTAAAAGAATCGCCAGATTGTTTGAAATTTTGAAGCAATAAAGGGAAAACACCCATAAAAAATCCGCATAAGTGCACATTTACTTACTTTCAACTATAGAGAAAAAAAGAAGAAAATTCGTAGTTTAGATTTTATATTAACTGTTTAGCTGTTTTATATTATTGGTATCAAAACATTTTTTTTGTTTTCAACAAAAATATACTAGGAAAGTCTCAGAGCACCGAACAATAGTACATAATTACGGAGTAACTAAAATTTAAATCAAACTTGGAGTAAAACGAAAAAAGGTACAGTTCACCATGTCAACTCTTTGATACCTATACCCCAGATGGCAAATCCTCGGCATGCGAGTTACATCCTTAACCAACCATGAGATAAAAGAAATAATAAATATCATTGAAGAAAGTAGGTAAACAATGACAACGGACATAAAAGAACAAAGAAAGACATGTTTTTACAATTATTACACTTATCAGGTAAATAGTAGATGTTAATGTACAAAAACATGTCTTGACAAGTAAATAATAAAATGAAAGATAATAATTATATTTGTTAACAAACATTAAATAGTTTAAAAGACGAGACAAAGAAATTACTTTCTTTGTCCTAATAATTAAATATAGATTAAGAATACCTTAAAGTATAAATACATGTAATAATAATTTGAATTTTTAGTCTAAGTTTAAATGTAAAACAAATCGTTTGTAATCCGTTCCGACCGCCAATAAATAAAATTATTATTAGAATACAAAAATTGTTTTTTTTTCTTGTTAATAAAATAAAAGTACATAATTGGCCCAGTCGGTAGGATACCCTCCGGTACGGTTTTAATATAGGGTATTCAGTGATACGAATCTATTTTTTTTTTAAAAGTGTTTAAATAAATAAAAAACTCTAAAAGCCAACATTAAAAACACTAATAATAAATATAAATCAGTGAAAAAATAAAATTAAAAAACACCAATAGCAAAAGCTAAGTGTAAAAATTTTTTTAATTTCACTAAAATATTTAATGTCAAAAAAACACAATCTGTTCGACATAAAAACAACAGCAATGGAAATTGACGCAACTGCATCAGATACCCAAAATCTAAAACAAATGATTTTGGGACTGCAAGAACAACACAAACATCAAATATTGGAAATGCAGAGACAACTACAAGAAAAAAAATCAACAAATTCAACAACAGAATCAAACACAGGAACAATTACAACAACGATTGGCAACAGTAACAGTACCTCAAAATGTACAACAACAAGACTCAACACTCGGTTTAACGCCTGAACAATGTATAAATCATTTTAGGCATTTAAAACCTTTTAATGGTCAAGGAGAATATAAACTACAGAAATTTATTAGGGCTACGGAAAACGCTATAAATCTATGCAACAAAAATTTACAACTGGAACAATACTGTAAGGAAATTATTATAAATGAAAAAGTGCAAGGTGAAGCAAAACGCTGTATACAACGCCTGGGATCGCAGCTAACATGGGACAATGTAAAAGCAGAACTGAAACAACACTTTAGATCACGAGCAGATTATGCAGAATTGATCAACAGATGCAGAAGTTTAAGAGTAAGTACTTTAAGAGAATTATTTAATAGTGTAAGAGAAACAAATTATTCGTTAAATGAGTTATATGATTTTGATGATAATAAGCCCATAATTTACCATCCCGAAAACAATGATAAATATTTAGTTGGAATAGTACTCGAGAAAATAGATAGTTCGGTGTCATATAGACAAAAATAAAACGTTCATCGAAATTTATAATAAACTCGCGGAAGATAAACTTTTGGATGATGAAAGGGCAATATCAGAATCATATAAAAAATTTAATAGAGATAAAAATCAGTCTAATAACTTTTACAAAAGAATGCCAAGCAATAGAAATAATGATCATGTTAGGGTAAATTATAATAATACTAAACAAAACGAAAATTACAACAGACATAACTATACTAAACAAAACTATCCTAGAGGAAACACTTCAGGACAATTTAGAAATAGTTTTAATAATTCTCCACCACATCAAAGTAATTCAGGTCAATTTGAAAATAATTTTTATTTTGGTCAAAATAGAAATCAATTCAAAAAACAACATAATAATTCAGGTAGATTTAGGCATAATAATACAATTCCTGAAATTAGTAGAGGTAAACCTATGGAGGTAGAAAATCTTTAATTACAAGAGGTAAATTTTACAAGAGAGCCTCAAGATCAAAGTTAAAGTAGAATTAACAATAAATAATACGAAATTAAAGTGCTTGATTGATATCGGTTCCGACACCAGTATTATCAACCCAAATATAATTAGGGATATTCCTGAGAAAAAATTAGAAAATCCCATATTTTTCACTACCATAAATAGCGTTAGTAAAATAACAAATAAATTAATTACACCTTTCCCTACCGAATTTAAATCAAGCGGAACAATATCATGGAAAGTAGTTAGTCTGGGAGGTAGAAAGTATGATGCTATTATAGGGCAAAACTTTCTTATACCTTTTAGGGCAAAAATTGATTTAGAAAATCGAAATGTTAAAATATTTAATGAAATTGAGATACCATTTATTGAATTAGATTATCCCATAAAATTTAATGAAATCTGTGCTTTAGAACCTATTGAAGGAGGAATTTTAAACAAATTAAATTTAACACATTTGAACGATGAGGAAAAGAAACTAATAAAAAGGTTATTATATAATTATCAGGATTTATTTTTTGTGGAAGGTGAAAATTTGACCTTCACTCACGAAATTAAACAGGAAATTTAAACAACGGTAGAAAACCCAATTTATTCTAAAATATATAGATATCCACAAGTACATGAAAAAGAAATAAATAAACAAATTCAGGATATGCTACAACAAGGCATAATAAGAGAAAGTAATTCTCCGTATAATTTGCCTCTTTGGATAGTCCCAAAGAAAATTGATAATTCTGGTGAACAAAAATGGCGAATTGTTATAGATTATAGGAAACTCGATGAAGTAACAATTAATGATAAATTCCCTATACCAAATATTGATAGTATCTTAGATAAGTTAAGGAGATCACAATACTTTACGACGTTAGATCTTGCGAAGGGATTCCACCAAATTATGGTGAACGATAAAGACAGAAAGAAAACTGTTTTTTCGACCCCTTTGGGTCATTTCGAATATGTAAGAATGAACTCTATATTGAGAGATTACATTAATAAAATTTGTGTCATGTAATTAGACGACATTCTTATTTTTATCACTTCTCTGGAAGAGCATTTAACAAATTTAAAGAAAATATTCGATTGCCTCCGACAAGCAGGCCTGAAAATACAGATTGGTAAATGTTATTTTTTTTATGAAAGAAACAGAATATTTAGGGCACATTTTAACACCAATGGGAGTTAAGCCCAACCCAAAGAAAATCGAAGTGATTCAAGATCTTAAATTACCTACGACTGCGAAACAAATGAAATCTTTTCTAGATATGACAGGGTATTATAGAAAATTTGTAAAAGATTATGCAAAAATTGCACGTGGAATGACTAAATACTTAAAGAAAAAAGCAAAAATTAATATTAATGATCCTGAATATATCTATGCTTTCGAAAAATTAAAGGAGCTTGTAACTGAGCACCCTATTCTTAAATATTATAATTTTGAAAAAAAATTTAAATTGGTCATCCAATTTCCTTTGCGTCCAGAACTCTTAACGTTCACGAAAGAAATTATTCTACGAAAGAAATTATTCTATAAAGTGGTTGCAAACTAAACATATGTGTAAGGACATTAACCCTCGATTACAGCGATGGTTACTCTCCTTAGGTGACTATAATTTTAATGTAGAGTACATTAAGGGTAAAAACAATAAAATAGCAGATTTTTTAAGTAGAATTAATACAGAAACCCAAGAAATTAATTTAATTGATCCAAATATTGAAATTAACCTTAATGAGGTTAGTGAAACCGAAGTTGAAATGCAAACTGTACATTCTCAAGAAGAAGGATCAAATGACTATATACCAATTGTAGACACAATAGTTAATCGATTTAAATACCAAATTATACTATGCGAAGAAAAAAATAAAAGATACGAAACTATATTTAAGAAACATAGGTTATATATAGATAAGCAAGATTTAAATAATGACAATTTAACAGATATTTTAAAAACACACATAAATGGCAAAACAGGAATATTTTTATTTTTAAACGATTCACAATATAATATGTTACAAGAAAAAATAGTTCAGGTATTTGGTAGAAATATTAGGTTTTTCAAATGTACTTATTTTGCTGAAGATATTGTAAATGAAGAAAGATTGAATAGACAAATAGCTCTTTTTCATAAAAACAAATCAGGTCATTCTGGAATAATCGCTACATATGAGGATATAAAAACAAAAATCTTTCACCCAAAATTAAAGTAACACATTCACAAAATATTTAATAATTGTGATATTTGTAACAAATCTAAATATAATAGAAAACCTATAAAGGCAAAATTTCAACTAAAAGAAACCTAGAAATTTAAACGAAATAGTTCATGTTGATATTTATGTTAATAGCAAGAATTCATTTATTAATTTTATAGATAAATTATCTAAACATGTTGTAAGTTTTTATCTTGAAAACAAAAATCATATAAGACATTAATAGAGAAATTTAAACTTTTTAGTACCATCAAAGGGAAACCCAATAAATTTATTTTTGACAACGAATTTAGAAATGAAGTTAAGCAATATCTGAGTAGTCAGGAAATAGATTTTCATTCCACGAAACCAAATAGTCACACTGGAAATTCTGTTATAGAGAGATTTCACAATACACTCACGGAAAAAATTAGAATTCTTAATTTAGAAAATAAAATAAATATTCGCGACCAAATATTAGAAGCGGTAAAACTATACAACAATATTTTCCACTCTACAATCAAAACGACGCCACAAAAAGCACAAAATAAAGAAATACCACTTCAGGAGATAATAGATAATATTAATCAGTCAAAAATAAAGGGTATTAGAAAAACAAAATCAAAATAGGGAAGAATATACTGAAAAACGAAAAGTAGGTTATGTCAAAAATTATAAATCCATCAGTCATAAAGATGAACTAAAATTTAGGAAACTAGAGCTAGATAATGTTCACGTAGAAAATATTAAAAGACCACTTAAATTTTCAGATAATAGTGAAGTTAGTGATGTTGATATGCTTACTATCTTACCTTCCAAAAACTCAACAGACCATGGCAATAACCAAAATTGACAGTCAAACAGGTTATACAATAATAAAATTGGACGAAATCTAAATACCAAATTATTTTGAGACAATACTACATTTTAAAGACCTAAACGAAATAATTAAAATCATAGATCAACTAGACGAAACATTAAGCATACTTACACATGATTACAATCATAGAGAACTCATTTTAAGTGAGGTAGACAATTTAAAAAATAAAATACATACAATATTACCTTACAAACAAAAAAGGGGATTAATAAATTTAGGAAGTACAGCTATGAGGTGGATCTTTGGCACCATGGGCGATGAAGACCGGCAAAATATTGAAAATCATATATTAACTTTAGAAAATAATAATCATGAATTAATAAAAAATTTAAATCAACAAATAAAAATAAATAATAATTTTAATGCATCATTATTACTAATGCAAGAGGCAATTAGAAATGATAGAAAACAAATGAATCTTTTGTACAAGTTAGAAGCCAGAACTTTTTCATTTAATCTCATCAATGAGCAATTGTTTAAATTAAGTATCATTACAGAAAAAGTTCAGCAGATTCAAGACAATATTGCTTCTGCTAGATTAAATTTATTACACCCAAGTATATTGTCAAAAGAAGAAATAATAAATTATAAGATAGATTTTGAAAAATTAAATTTAATACGATTAGGACTACCTAAATATAAAGATGGAATAATTATTTTTGCAATTAAGATTGACTATGTAACATTAAATAAAAAATTAATTATTCCAATACATAAAGAAAATAATGCAATAGTAGAACAAGATTTAGAATATACACTCGAATTAAATAATACTTATATAATTTTGATTCAGATAAAACATTTAAAAAATTAAAAATATCAAGAAATTGTGTTATTGCAAACAATTGTAAATTAATAAAAAAATTTTGAAAGTAAAATATTAAATATTGACGACAACTCAATAATTATGCATTAAATCTTAAAATGAATAGCTCTTGTGATGAAAGACATTTCACGCTAAGTGGAAATTATTTTATTAATTTTTTTAACTGTAATGTTAATATTGATAACAGTATATTTTCTAACAAAGAACATCGTTATACAGAAAAATTTATAATTCCAAATTTAAATGAAACAAAATCTCAAATTAGATTAAGTTTTGAAGAAATTGCATTAAAAACAGAAGAAAATATTCAAGAAATAAATGAATTAAAATACTATAAACATATAAATTATTTTGGTATAACAGGTATTTCACTGGTAATGCTTACTTTTTTCATATTCTTAATCTGTAAAATAAAAAATATTGCGAAAACCCAGGAGAGTTTTCAAACTGGGATGGGAGGAGTTACATCCTTAACCAACCATGAGATAAAAGAAATAATAAATATCATTGAAGAAAGTAGGTAAACAATGACAACGGACATAAAAGAACAAAGAAAGACATGTTTTTACAATTATTACACTTATCAGGTAAATAGTAGATGTTAATGTACAAAAACATGTCTTGACAAGTAAATAATAAAATGAAAGATAATAATTATATCTGTTAACAAACATTAAATAGTTTAAAAGACGAGACAAAGAAAATACTTTCTTTGTCCTAATAATTAAATATAGATTAAGAATACCTTAAAGTATAAATACATGTAATAATAATTTGAATTTTTAGTCTAAGTTTAAATGTAAAACAAATCGTTTGTAATCCGTTCCGACCGCCAATAAATAAAATTATTGTTAGAATAAAAAATTGTTTTTTTTCTCTTGTTAATAAAATAAAAGTACATAATTTGCGCGCCAGACTTAGCACGTTTCGAATTTTCTATGGCACGTGTGGAATTGAACATTTTCATATTTTTATTCTATTTATTCAAAAAAATTTAGAGAAAAAGATTTAAAACAAAATTTTTTTATTTATAAATTTTTAGAAAGAATTATTTTAGTTTGTTTATCACTTGCATTTGTTTTAATAAAAGCCTAAATTTTTTACAATAAAGCAAGTGTGGGTGTTAATACAGTTTATTTCAAGGTTCGTACAAAATTCAATTATATTTTTTCTTTTCTTTTTATATCCTGAAGGGTAAATTCACTTTGGTATGGAGTTTGTAACGTAAAATTCTACTTCGATTTAGATATGTCCGTCCGTCCGATTGTCCGAGCGCACGACAACTCAAAAGCGAATAATGCAATCGATACCAAACTTTCGCAAGTTGTTGTTACAACTCAATATTTCAAAAAATAATAGAGAATATTTATATCAAATTTTGTAAAGGTGTGACGAATTACGTTCTACATATTATATTCTGAAAATTTTAATGGAACGGGTGCACTGTTTTGGGTAGCTGTCATATAACTCCAAAAGTTAATTTTAACTTTTTGGAAAAATATTAAAGCTAGATTCGTGAAACTCGCAGTTGATGCACATTTTTAATTAATTTCCGAAAAAAAAAAAAAAATTGACACCCGCAAATTCTTTAACGTCAAAATTTTGTTTTCAGTCTGCAAACTTTTTACCCGTAATTGACTTTGAATTTTGATCATCCGTAAACGTCAAAACAAAAAAAAAATTTTTTTTAGATTTAAAATAATTTTATTTAGATTTAAAATATTTTTTATATTATTTTTAACGTAATGATAGTCACTCAATACATCAAATTTATTTACTGAATTACTACGTCAGACTGTCTGCATGTAAAAAAAAAAATCTACGATTTTGACGCTTAATTGACTTTTTTTAAACGTTTAAGAATTTAAACTTTGACTGACTAAACACGCAGTAGAGTATCCGTAAACTCAGACTACTCAGATTTTGTAAAATTTGACGTTTAAGAATTTACCATACTTCTATACATACGTATGTAAGTACATATGCAAGTTTGTATATTATAAAGCTAATAATAATTATCACATACACTCATACAATCCCAATAACTTTTATTAAAAATTATTGATATATTAAAATTTTAGCAATGTAGTTTCAATAGTTTCCATAATACACGACCAAATAACTTGCATAGCAGCTAACACAACTCAAGAAATTTCAACTAGTTTTATAAGAATTCTAATAAAAATTCTAAATTTCAACAAGTTCTAAAGTCTATACCAAATAAATTTTGAAGTGATGTCGTAGTTGTCATAAGCGCTCATGATATCTCAACAGCTTTCATCGAAAATAATGAAAGTTTTTCCATTTTTATTTTTGCAAAATTTGAACTGTAACTTCAACATATTCAAAGCTTTGACTTTTGAAGTTCAGTGAAATTCAATGAAATTGGAACTGAATATCACAAAAATCATGTTTTACATATTTGTGCACATAAAATACGAGTATGTGTATATATATATATGCGAAAATATTTATGCACATAATTAAATTTAATTAATTCAAATTTTACTTTTATTCTTGCATAAAATAAAAAATAATTAATAACTATAATTTTACTTTCATTTTATATTAATTTACATTTAAAAACCTTATTTAACCTTTCAAAAATCAAAGATATTCGTAAAACTATTTTAATTTTGATAGTATAAAACTAAAGAAAAAAACAAATTCTTGTTGACAAAATTAGAATTATATTTTATTGATGCAAAAATATTTTGGGGATACCTACATTGAAATCTTGCTTTTACTTATTAAAATTACTCAACAGCATTTGTTAAAAATTTAATCAACATCAAAAAAACGTAGTACTAAAATTAATTCAATTATTTTTGATATAACTATTAGAAAAAATCATTTTAGTTGGAAAATAATAATTTAAAAATTAAAAGTAGTAAAATTTAAATATAGAATAGATATATATATACTTTAGATTTCACTTCGTTCTTCAAATTAGTATCACACAAACAAAATAAAAACTTTTTTTAAATAAAAAAAATATATAAAAACTTATTCAAAATGAAACGTAATATTCATTTCAATAAAATTTTCTCTTAGTATCTTTAACTTAAAACCATAAACTTTAAATTAAACTTTGAAATATATATTAATATTTCAAAAGGTATATTAATGTAAATTAAGTATTAATGTGAATTAGTGAAGTGGAAGATCCTCTCTAGCTTGTGCGTTATTATGTACACTATGTCCTTGACATACGACATTTTTGGTCCCAGAAATTTAGGTCGTAACTCGAATTGTCGTTTGAGGAGGAAAAAATGCATGGAAACAACAAGTGAATTAGACAGACTATTATAATTCACCTGTTTTTTAAAAAAAGGTAACAAAGTTTAAAAAAGCAACAAAATATATATCGATATATAACGAAACCAAAAAAATTCAATTTTGTAACAAAAATAAATAAAACAAAATGTGATTAAGTTAATATGTATTTTGCTTTAAGTTAATATGTAAGTCCTGACTAGTATTTTTAACTAGAAAGAGTTCATTATTGAAGTATGTGCTTTGGATTGGCCTTGTAACTAAATTCGGTATAGATTTTTATTCAAAAATCAGTTAAATCTGTCAAAAAAAAAATTAAAAAATTTTTAATGTCGTGTCAGGAACAATATCGGAAGCCGAATAAAAATGATCTAAATTCATATCCTGTCGTAACTCGAAATGTCGTATTACAAGATGTCGTATCTCGAGGACTAAGTGTATACAAAAATGTTAAACACGATTTTTGTGATATGCCGTTAATAGCATTAGATTGACGAATTGACAATTTTATAAAATAATGCTAATGCAGGATGATGTTAAGTGATTATAAGAAACTATATAATCGGTTGAAGTCGGTTGAACCGGGAAGACGTGTTACAGTGGAGAAATTTATCTAAAAAATTAAAAATATAATTATTAAAATTGGTGTGCTGTGATTTCATAATATATTAGATTATGTAGGCTGGATTGCAGTAACTTTATTCTTTTTATTTACCATTTTGTGTAATTTTTGGTAATCAATTTATTGGCTAAAAAAGAAAGTAATAGAAATAATAAATTTAGAAAAACAGTAAGAAAAAGGTTACTTTGGTTCGTATAACGTGATCCGCGAATTACTTATCACTTATGTATATGAACAATGAACTTGTCGAGGAATAATATTTCATCAATAATATAATTTTCATAAAGAATACTATTAAATTGCTTTTAATAAATAAATTGCAATTAATCAATTAAATAAATAATACAAAAATATTAATTAATTAATAAATAAAATTACAATTTATAAAACTTTCGTCTTTAAGATATGACTAATTTCTGCACACGTCAAAATTTATCAAAATTGTTACATACTATTGAGCTGAGCTGCCATTGTTGTTTTCATTTCATTTTTAGTAAATATTACCATCAAGAAAAAGTCTGGCCTATAGGTAGTAAAATTGTCTTTATTTTACATGCCAAAATTTCATGGGAAATTGAATTTCATTTTAACTAAAAATAGAATTGGATTGTGGCAAATGTAAAAAAATACTAGAATAGGCGCAAAGGTAAAATGTAATGGTGGTTATGGTAAAATTTTCCATGCGAATTGTTATAACCTAAATGAGTATGATTTGAAAATGCTATCTGAAAAACCAAACATAATTTTATGTTGTGACGAGTGTTCAACTTTCAAAAAACAAATAGACCAAAGAATTGATTTAATAGAGAGGGCTTAACCTCGATTCTAAAATAATAAATGAAAAAATAAATGAATGCAGTGAGAACATCAATAAGTTGCTGAAGAATTATAACATAAAAGAAAATTCTTATAAAAAAAAAACAATCTTTTGCAGGTGTTGTAAAGAAGGATCCTTTAATAATAAGTAAACCAAAGAACTAACAAAACGCAAAAGAGACAAAAAAAAAAGGATTGAGACGTCACATTGATCCAATCAGCTTAAAAATTGATACAATATCAGAAAAAAGGCAAGGCGCAATAGCTGTTTTTTGTAAAGATTCGGCGTCGGTAGATCATATTAGTAAAGAAGTTGAAAAAAATTTGAAAGCATATAAAGTAGTAATTCTGAGAGAAAAAAGCCAAAGTTGCTTATTGTCGGAATTTCTAAGGAATTAAATGGGGATGAATTGTTAACCAAATTTAAGATACAAAATAATTTAATGAATGAAAATGTAAAATTTATAAGATCTTACAAAACTAGCTATGGTAAATATAGTGCAATATTTGAAGTAAGCATTGAAGATTTTAAAAATATGGTGACAATAGGTAAAGTGACGATTGGTTGGGATATATGTAGAGCATATATTAGTTATGATATAAGATATTTTAAATTTTTAGGCTTCAATCACAAAACTAATGATTGTTCTGAGAGTGAAAAGAGTTCCATAAAATGTGACGATAAACATTTGGCAGAAAAATGCACTGCAGAAAAGATCAGCTGTGTGGTATGTTTAAGAGCAAATAATTCGTTAAATTTAAAATTAAATGTTGAACATAGTGTTTTTGATAAGGAATGTCCTTCGTTTCAACGTAAAATTGCTATTGAACAGCGTAAAAATTTTCAGAGGAGTAGTGTTGTAACAACGAAGATATAAAAATGATTTATTTGAATATACAATGGTCAACCGGTAATTTGTCTGTTTTGGAGCACTTAAATAGTCTTCATTATTTTGATGTATTGTTACTCACTGAAACTCACGTAACGGAAGATATTCAAATGAATGAGATTTCATTGAATGGATATGACATATACCAATGCACCTCAAAAACAAGGCACACAGGTGGAGTATCAATATATACTAAAAACTCTATCAAAATTTTAGAGGAAAATAAGTTTGTATAACATAAATAATGACAAATTATGGGTGCTACAAATCAAATTAGAAATGAGTAAAGAAGTGTGGTATTTTTTTATTTTTTTATTTATTTTTTAAAGACTTCAGTGAGATTTTTGCAAATTGGTTGGAAGAAAAAATTGAATCTTCTAATAAGAATATAATTTGCGGAGATTTTAATATAAACTGGTTTGTTGAAAATAATAACATGGTTACAATTAAAAGTATTATTGAGTATGCAATTCAACCATGCAGGTTTACAACAAATTGTCACATTTCCAACAAGAATAACACAATCAACTTCAACACTAATAAACTTTGTATTAATAGGTTGTTCTGATTTCAATAGAGTCAAAATAAATAATAGATTAGATTGCAAGATTGGGGATCATGAAACAGATTTCAAAATAATTTTAAAATATCTGAAGTTAAATCAACCAAAATAAACAGTAATACCTTTGAAATTTTTTTAAGATCCGAATCTTTAAGCTCTATATGCGAATTAGAAGAAGCTAATTTATGCGCAAATATATTTAGACTTAAAATCGAAAAAGCCAGCAATTTGTTTCAAAAAAAGTTTCATGTTCAATTTTATGAACAAGAATGGTTTAATGATGAACTAAGAATTTTAAACAATAAAAAAATTTTGGCGTACCGAAGGGCTACACTCATTAAATGACTCATTAAATTGGAAAACTTATAAAGCAGCTAGAAATTATGACAACACAAAAGTCAAGAGAACTAAAAATTAATTCATTGAGAACAAGTTGAAAAATTGTGCAGGTAATAGTAAAGCAATGTGGAAAACAATTCAGAAATATATAACCAAACCAAACAAAAAAACTGTCATTAAAAGAATCCTATTAAATGATGTAGAAATAAACGAACCGATCAACATTGCAAATGAATTAAATAAATATTTCATCGAGAGCGTTAATGAAATAACAAGAAGCATACCATACACTGGATACTAAAATTTGATTCAGCCTCGTGACACTAAATTCAAATTTAAAGAAATAAATAAAAATGAGTTATTAGAAATATTAAAGGCTATGAATAACAAATTGGACTATCAAGGAATGAGCAAAAAACTAGTGATAGATTGTTTTCATTATTTAAATAAATTAAAATTAAACTTAGATAAAACGAAATGTATGATACTTAATGATAGAACCAACGATGTTGTCAGCATTAAAATAAATAATGAAGAAATTGAAAGTCTTGCAATAATTAAATATTTGGGAGTTCAGATTGACAATAAATTGAGTCTAGATAATCATGCGGAATATATTAGCAGTAAAATCAGTCAAAAAATTGATTATCTTGGAAGAATTAGAAGCAGTCTAACATCGAACTGTGCTCTAACAATATATAACAGAATGATTTTACCACATCTTGATTAATGTTCTTCATTATTATTTTTGCGTAGCGAAACAAAAAAAAGTAGGCTTCAAATTTTGCAAAATAAAGCTGTGCGTATCATTTTACAATGTGGCAGAAGAACAAATATAAACTAAATTTTGGGTCAATTAAAGTGCATGTCAATAAGGCAAAGGCTTAATTTTAACAATTTGGTTTTTGGATTCAAAATGAAAAATAATTTATTACCGAGTTATGTGGGTGATACTATGGGATATAATTTGAGGTCAGCAAACTTATTTTGGCTTCCACTGTTTAGAAGAAATAAAACTCAAAATAATATCTTTTATAAGGGTCTTCAATTGTTCAATGAACTACCTCCAGAAATCCGTAACAAAAATGATGTTTTTAGATTTAAAAGAATTTTGATTACGTATTTAATACACAATGAAATTTAAATTGTTTATTGTTAATGAGCTTTTTAAACCTTAATGAATTTTTTACTCAAATTTAGAAACAGATTATAATGTATATATACATATTAAGTTATGATTTTAAATATTATTGTTTTAAGTAATTTTATATTGATTATAAATATTTATTATATTTTTAATATGCACAGATTTCTTAACAAAATTTTGAAATCAATTATTGAACTGAATTTTTAAATAGTATTTTATACTAATAAAGAAAAAAAAAATATATTGTTCAGTTCCCAGAAGTACTAAATTTTCAAATCTACCAAAGGGAGAATTGTAAAAATTGAACAGCTAAATTAAAAACGTTTACGGGCCAAGGAACGGGGTTTTGGACGACAGCTTTTAAAGAAATTCAAGTAAAAACAAAAGAACCACATGCCGGGAACTGTTTAATTTTAAGATTTTTTCTCTACCTTCATCATATCTAAAAAAAATCTCATGTGATCAGCACATGACCGACTGCAATGTGTATTTCATTATAATTAAGTGAAAGTGTTACGGAATATTATAAAAATGACTGCTAAATACTTCTTTTCAATTTTTAGGGCATTGGTAAGCTTATAGTTAAAATACCTAGAAAAATGTTAATTTTTCTCTTAGAGTATTTGGCTCTTAGTATTTGACTCGCTTTGTGCTACCCGAATTCCCTGAAATGCTCGCCAGTTAGTTTTTGTAACAACCAGAACTCAAATATCAAATTTCAAGAAATTCCATCAATCCATTCCGTAGATATGCTAAAAAATGTAAAATCGGCCCGTAGATCAGTTTTCGAGCCCTGATCTTTCCAAAAAAATGTATATGTTCATTGTTTTAATACGAAAAATTTAAATATTAAATTTCAATGAGATCGGATGATTATTTCTCTTTATATTCGCAAAAATGTATTTTTGGCCCGTAGTAAACGTCCAGTTGCTGACACCTGATTTCTTCCAAAAATTAGGAGGTTTCGCAGACGATCGAGCAAGGATTATATATGAAATTTCAAGTAAATCGGTTGAATATTTTCTTTATGTCAAAAATGTAAAACAGGCCCGCTAAAAAGTGCAGTTCCCGAGGCCTGACAGGTCTCAAAAGTTGATCAATCCGTGCCACCGTCGAAATAATCGTACACATAAAATTTTATCAAAATCGGTTTAGCCGAACTTGAGATACACGCGTGCACACACAGACCGTTTTACACTTCCTTATTATGGAGAAGTGTATTCCCATCGAAAACTCGATATGCAAAATTTTTTATTCAAACATAACCTACCTATTGTATACACAATATGGTCGGTAAAAAATACATTTTTTTCAATTTTGTTGAATAAATAGATTTTACTATTAATTTTCTAAAAAAAAAAATATTATTAAGTTATACATTATGCATGACTTTTAGAATACTCTTGATACTTCAGAAAAAAGATTTCCATATTGAAAACGTGTTATATTGAAAACAGAATGCTGTTCATGTTCCATACATACTGCTGTTTAAGGAACCGTTTTCTGAAGTATGACACGTTTCCCATTGTAAAAAGTTGCGTAGTAAGTTTCGAAATTTAGAAGCGGTAGACACAAAAGCTTCATTTTTTTTTTATAATATGGAACGCAAAGACACAGTATATTGGAATGACAGCAAAAACTGCGCTACGTGTTTCATTTAATAATCTAACAATTTTTTGCTAAACTAATTTCGTTAATAAACATGATTAACAATCGCAATATAGCCAAATTAGTATGAGTAGCGCAGTTAAATTATACATAAACAGATTTAATTTTATAGAATACGTATTAAAAAATATATTGCATATTCAGCACGCTGTTTTTTTTGCAGTATTGCGTCTCACAGTTATTGTTTGGCAGTATTTTTAGTTTATGCTTTAATATGTCTATGAAAATCTCTAGCATGTATTCGGAAATTGCAGTTGTGCTTAAATTCCTAAATAGATTAAGGTTTTTTTAAACCTATGTACTTCAAAAATATTATTAATAAGAATAGAATATATTAAAAATATGTTGGATATTGAAGAGCTACTGGGGTAATATCAGTGTTGCGATGCTGAATATTTTTTATATATCATGGGAATTTGAACAAGTTAAAAAAAGAAAAAATAAGCAAAAAAAATTATTTTGTGAAAACAATTGTTTAACAACTTATTTTAAGACTTATTTTTGTTTTTATTATTTTTCTGGTTTAAAGCACTGAATTTATGTTATGAATTTGAAAATAATATTTAACGTGGGAAAAGTCAATCAAACGAAACAGAATTTCAGATCAAACGAAATTACTACCGCGAATTTATAGGTAATAGCCAAATTCTTATTTTACCGTCGGCAATTTTAACAGCCTTAAACAAATTTGCCTTACTTAAATTTTTGATTAACAAAAATATTAAATTAGGTTATTTCCCACTCACAAAAAAAAAAAAAACTGCTAAGCGTGCTTAACTAAGCACTAAACAAAAAAAAACAATGAAAACATCTTCGGTTCTAATTAAAAAATGTTTTTTGTGCATTTTCTACAAATACTTAAATATTAAATTTCAGAATTTTGTTTATTTTTGAATAAATATTAAAATTAATTACCTCGTTAGAACTTTACGGTTCTTGTTTTTTTTTTTCGAAAAAAATTTCGATCTCTAATACCTAAAATAAAAAAAAATTTTATTTCATTAGACACCATTTTTTTTTATATTATTAAAAAATGTTCACCTCTTTTTTTTAGTTTCCTCTTTTCTTTATTAGTTTATTAATATTAAAAGTTTATTTAAACAAAACTTAGTCTTTTTTTTATTAAACACAAAATCACTTTTACACGGAATATAAAATATTTTTTTTTTAGCTTCTATTCTACTGCACTTTTAATGTTGTTCGGACAACAGCCATTACCAATAATGAAATCACGTAGCTATGGCACAGTACAGCGTATCAATATAATATGAACAGGTAGAATAAAATGAAAATGAAATGAAATTAGCAAAATGTGTAAATGAAAATTATAAAATTGAAATATTAACAGTTATATTATATATTTATCTCTTTCTTACATATATTGTAAAATATTTGTTTCTTTTTAAAGTGTATAATAAAATATTTGTTCTGTTTTTTAATTAAGCTGCTCAATGTTTCATTTCCAATATTTTCAGTTTTTTTCAAATTTTGTTTTAGTATGACCATATTGTTGGAATACAAAGACTTTTAGTGCCAAATTTGGCATAATGGATTTTCTTTTGCATTGAATTATTCTAAAGATTATGCCAAGTGCGTTTTTTGGGATAATAGTTAATGTTTCAAAAAGGTAAAAAAACGTTCTAAATATTTCATTTTTATAAACAGAAAAAAGTTTGATGTTTAATATATTTAAAAAAAGGTAACAGTCAATCAAATGCAGTTGTGATATAATGAGTCGCATACACTTAGTCCGTTCTTGGTCGTTAAGTTGACGTGAAAAAATACCAAAAATATTACCATTTTTTCCAAAAATATTACCGAATATTACATTAATTTATATATAACATAGGAATATTTGAAAACCCAAGATTCAAACAAGAAATATTGAGAAATGTAACATCTTTCAAGACTAAAATACTTAAGATCTTTTTCATAGATAAAGCCATTTTCATACAAAAAATTATCAAAATTTATTTTTCCATTCTCTCATCTTTTGTTCTTTCTTCTCAATAAAATTTGTAAAACGAAATTGTTGTTACAATTGGTTCTAATTTATGTGGATATTGGAGAACCAATAGAAGCTAAAAAGCGCCATATGGGATTTATTTTATAAAGAAATAAAGTTGAGTCAAACCAATGGTTTGTATTGTAACACTTCTCCCTTCAATAAGTAAAAATACTTCTTTTAAATACAGTCTATGTATACCTACCACACCATTGAAATTATTTTCATTCATATGCGAAACCATTTCTAGGATTGCATATATTTAGAATGAACGATTTATCTTTGAAATAGAGCAAAAATTAATATAAAGAGGGATAACATTTTAAGGGTTAATTTTGTGAGTTAAGAAAAATAATTATATTTTGTCATGAAATTTACCGTTAGCTTTTTGCATTTATAGAAATTTGAAAAAGTTGCGGTTTCGCAAATATAAGATGTCAAAAACTCAAATTTTACAAATTTCAAGAAGCGATAACTTCATAGGTGGAGGTGGAAAAAAATTTTCTTCAAACGAAATGAACTATTTATTAGTATCTAACAGATGTAAAAATTTCAGGCTCCTACAACGTAGGGTGTTGAAGAAAAACGTGATCAAAAATTTGAAAAACAAACTGACTTTAGGTAACGGTACATTTTAGCGGCCATTTTGTTTTTTTAAAACTCAAGTATAGTATGCCGCGATAGAGGAAGCCAGCCAATATATTTCTGCGTTTGAAAAATTTAAAAAATGCATATGGTTATACTACAGTAAATAGTTGAAAAATGGCATTTTTAAGGTTTTGGGGGGGTATAACTTTTAGAGAGGGAGAGATAGGTAAAAATTATGTTCTACGAAAAGTAGTTTCTAGTAAAGATCTATGTACGTATAGAGTGTAAAAGTTTTGTAAAGAGGCACACGGACAGACGGACGGACGGATAGAGTGAAATTAATAAGCACTTTTTTCAAAAATTTTTTTGGAAAAGTGCTAAAAAAATTGCAAATGAAAAATTTGATATCATAAGATCATAGGTATGTATTAATTTTTTCTCTTTCATATATTAATGAAATGAGTGATATTAATGTAGTTAATAATAAATTTCATATTTTGTATAATTGTATGTACATATCAATATTAATATAATTAGATATTTCATATTTAAGAGCAATAAACTAATTTAATTACACAAAAAAATAAACAAACATTAATATTCTCTAATTTTCCCTTTTTGCTTGAGTTAGAAATGAATTAATTTATGTAAAGAAAAGCTAAAGAAACTAAAATTGCATGTACATAATATATGTTAAAAATGAACTAATTATTAATGCTCATTTTAGAACATCTTTGATTCGAGTTTATCATAATGTAACACTTTTTTTACTATTTTTTTTAAAGGTGGCATGTATTTGTAGGTTTTTAAAGATAGAGATCCAAACTACCTACATATCTATCCTCGTGTATTCTTTACATTCTAAAGTGTATAATTTATTCCTTACTTTTACCTTATTCAGATTTTATATAATTTCTGCTTTTTTACGTATGTATGATACAATGTATACATAGGGCCCCTAACAAAACTAAGATTTTATGTCAACTTTACTTTTTGAATTTATGTTCAAAAGTAAACTTTTTGAAGAAAAATTGTTCTTCAGTTTTGTCATTCTTTCTCTTTTTAAAGTTTTTTCAAGTTTTATCCGAGACAGACCTATTATAATTTTATTCAATATGCATCTACACAATGCGTACAGATTTTTAATAAGTTTTCAAACTCAAAACTACCACTTACGTACGTTTAATTGAACATTCAACACCATTTAGGCGAATTCGAACGATTTGGGCGAATTCAAAACAATGACATTCGATTGGCGAACTACAATAATTAATAACCACATTAATAAAAATTTATTTTAGAGAGAAAAGGAAAGATAAACTCTTCTCATAGTCTTAAAATCTAGTAACATATATCTATGCTATTGTCGGTCTATTTATTTAATACGTCTATGGCTCGCTCTACGCATGCATATTTAATAAAACAATATGCACAATACATATATATATCTATTCACATATGGGAACATACATTTTTAATAAATTGTAAAAGTCATCTGAAAATTTGTTTTTATTAATTGTCAAGTTTTTTTTTTAAATAAAAAGAAAAAAAAATTTTGATGAAGTTTTCAAACTAAAGAAGTAACTATGTGAAAATACGAAAAAAATAAACATTAGCATTGTAATAAATTTAGCATTGTAAACCTTTTTAAAAACCTAAAAGATATTTTAAATGAGATTTTTGTATTTTTCGTTTAATAACAAAAGTTGAACAGAAAAGTATTTTATAAGTCAATTTTTACCTAGCAGCAACTATAACTCATTTAAATGGCAATCAATTAGAGGAAATTTGGTAGAAAAAACAAAACTAGAAAAGGAAAAAGTAATTTTTTTTTGTTTTATCGTTATTCAATATGTCCAATTTTTCTAAATTTAAAAAATACATGCACACAAAATATATAATAATAAGTAAAATTTCATTATTTTGATCTTTTTATTTTTTTTTTTGCATAGATAAGAAAATTTTAAAAAATGAATTTTCATTATTGTGGAAACTATCTTAATTAGTTTTTATGAATGATATTATTAAGCCCGTTTTGTTAAATGCTTAAATTATTTGTTTTTTCTTTTGTTTTATTGTCAGCAACTTAAAAATAACTAAATTTTCGACATTTTACATACATTCGAGTCATAAAAAAACGAAACAAGAAAATGTAAAATAAGGACAGAACAGAAAACCTTTGATTTGTTTATTTTACACTAAAAATGAATGTTTATTCATATAAATTCAACTGAAGATACAAAAAGTCAGAATAAAATAAAAAAAACAGAAACCAAAATTAATTATAATGGATTTAGTCGATATCGATAAAGTTTTGGATGATCTTGAGCTTGATGAGAATAATGTATTTATAAAAACATTACAAAACTCTGACAAAAATGATTCAGTTTCAAAAAGTATTGATAATATTGAAAATAAAACAATTAATAAAATACCACCCCAAACCTTGAGGGGGGAATCATCCAATTTGAATATAGATAATAATATAAAATTGCAAACCTCCAATGAAATTGATAATGTATTTAATATTGTTCCATCGATATCATCGTCATCATCAACTTCATCTGCAACAACAACAACAACAGTGGGTAATATTTATTTTAGTTCTTCAGGGATAAATCAAAATCGTAAGAGACTCATTTTTTTTCTTATTTTAATTAATTAAACATTCTTCTAAAATATTTTATTTTATACTTTTTTATTTATTTGAAGTTTCAAATCATTTTCTTAATGTCACTGATGGACACCCTATAAATATTTCTACTGATTTTGTAGGTGGACAAAAAACAGAACTGCAGCAGAATGCTAAGTTAGAAAAAGTAGCTGGGATAACAACAAGTTATTCAAATTGGAATTCAATGGATATTATAACAACAGTATGCAGTAATAATTCATTTGATTCTTTATCAAGTACTGAAGGAGAAGGAAGAGGAGGGACTGGTGGTGGTGGTGGTAGTCATAATACTATTACACGTAATACCGTCGGTACAGGTTTCACAGTCAATGAACGATCACGTAAGAATAATGGAAATAATCGTATTATAGCTGTTTCGCAAGTATTTAATAGTTTAGATGAATATCGTAGAGATGTTGAGAGTTTATGTGTTGACATAAATAAAATTAAAACAACTGAGGAAAACTTAAAAAATCATGATCAAAATTCATCAAATAATCAAAATAACATTGGTAAGTCTAATATTTCCATTTTAAAATGTTTATTAATTGTAACTCATAATGAAAATTAATTTCCTGTATTCACTAATTTAAACCGAAATAATTTTTAAATACATTTTGTATACTTTTTTATTTATTTTGTAGATACTAACATTAACAGTGTGCCTCAGTCAAAAAATTTTAAAGCAATAGATCATGAAAAAAAATCCCCGAATGATGCAATTTCTAAATCGGAATCAGAAACTGATATTAAATCTGATATATCCGATTTACAACAAGATGAAACGGAAAAGTTTGCTAGTGAATATTTTCTAGGAAAAATGCTGGAAGATGATGACAGTGTTGACGGTCTTACTTCATCTAGTTCAATAACAACATCGTCTCCTTCATCTTTTTCATCTGGTCCATCTCCGCGTTCACCATCTTCTACTGATTGTATAGTTGAGAATGATTTAAATGAATTGAATGAATATGATGGTGATGGTGATATATCATCAATACAATCAAATAATTTTTATAATAAATCAGAAGAGATTTTACAAAGGAATCCAGCAAAAGATAATTTAGCCTCAATATTGACAGCCAAAAAAAACAAATCTAATGTAAATATTTCTAAAACAACTAGCGCTGAAGAAGATGAAATTTTAGAAGACAGTAATTGTCAAAATAGCATTGACTTAGTTGGTTTATCATCAATATCATCAAGTTTGTATATTGAAAATTCATTCTCATCAATTCAGTCTGAGTTACAAGAGCAAGACGAACAAAGCAAATGCTCAGTAAAATTAAATTCGAATCTATCAAATGTTAAAATAAATAATGCATCACCATCAATTCATAAAGTTAAATTAAAAAATGATAAAATACAAGTTAACGATGATGATGTTATTAGTAATGAATCTAAAGAAGTTGAATTAAATAAAAATTGTGATATAGGTGATAAAATTAAAGATAATAATTTGTACATGAATGAAAATATTATTGAATCATTTTCAAATGATATTGTTAATAAAAAAGATTGTAGTTTGACTGAAGAAAATCAATTGGAAATCAATTCTATTATGCAAAAAAATGATGAGTACAAGGATAATAATTTATCACAAAAACATAATTATAATCTTCCGATTACATTCGGTTCAACAATGGACGAAATTTCAGATACTGAATTAGATAGCATGTTACAAGACATTGACAATGAGTTACAGAATAGTGCATTCAATAAAGGTATGTATGTACATAATTGTTCAAACTATTATGCATCCATTTTTAAATTAATAAAATTGTGTTAGAACCTTTAATGAAGTTCCAGTGCTCTACTTCCAGAAAAAAAAACTATTTGTCATCAATATTAAGAATTGTACCTTATTTATAAGCGTTTAAACAAACTCTGATTGTTTGTTAGAAGAATTAGAATTTTCACAATTAAATCCTACAGAACGAATTTATCTTGTCATGTGTAACAGTTTATTTTTCTTTAATAATAAAAAAAAATTAAATTTTGGTCATGGTAATAGTGCTTTTACACTTAAATATTGTTTGCAATTATGGAACGATTCAAGGTTCCTATCACATATATGAATATTATATTTTATGTTTTTCTTTTTTCTAGAAAAATTAATTCGAAAAAACGAAATAACAGATTCTCAAGAAGCAGGTAATGAACTTTCGTATAAAGAAGAAAATAACGATAAAAAGAATAATGAGTCAAATCTAAAGATTAATGTTTGTTTAAATAATAAAATTAATGCTTCCAAAACAGATATCGAGGATTCATTTGAAACCCCAAAAAATTGTCAAAACAATCCGCCATCATCTTATAAAGATGAATCAAATCATTTAACGCAAGAGTATGACAGTGCTGATGATATCAAAGTTAATTCAAAATCTATTGATGACGATATAAATTTACAAAATGCGGATAGTTTTTCACAAGCTTCAACAATTGAATTCGCTGATTTACAATTACAAAACGACTTAGGTATAAATGATAATGAAATAATTAGCAGTGGTGCTGGACAATATAATGTATATAAAAATAATAACAACAATAATAAAAGTAACAGAATAAACGAAGATAATGATAATAATAATTTAAAATTGAAACAAGAATGTGATAATATAGTAGTAGATTTACTACAAAATTCTATTATTAATGATACCCAGTTGTCAATAATTGAAAAAAATAATATTCAACAAGTAGAATTGGAAAATTCTGAAACTAATGTATCAAAAAAGGATATATTGACGCAAAATTCTCGTAGACCAAGAATATTAAATTTACATATAACAAATTCAACTGGTTTATCGAAAAATTCTCCTACATTAGAATCAACAGTCAGTAGACTTGATGTATTAGATATAGATGGAACGGCTGGACAAACTCCACCAGCATCTGTTATAACAAATTTAAATTCAACTTTATCTAATTTAACACAAGGCATATCACCAACAACAGTATCACCAAGTAAAATTTCAAATCAGTTAGAGAAAAATGAAGAGAATTATAATGATTTAAGCAACATAATAGAAAGTTCAGAAGATATTTTGCAAAATATTTCTTCTGATAACATAAATTTTAAAAATGATAATGAATTGGAATTACCAATAGAACAAGATATGCAAAATTCCACAGCAACAACAACAACACAGATGACAACGAAATCTTCTTTAAAAACACCATCACCATCATCATTATCAAATTCAACGAAAAGAAAAAATCAAATTGGCAAAGTTCCACCATTTTGGATACCAGATTGCGAAGCATCATTTTGTATGCAATGTAAACTAAAATTTTCTTTAATTAAACGTCGTCATCATTGTAGAGCATGTGGGCATGTTTTATGTTCTTTATGTTGTTCTCAAAAAGCAAAACTTAAATTTTTAGGTAATGATAATGAAGTAAGAGTGTGTGTTAGATGTCATTTAATAATAAATAATACTGAAAACAATATTGATGACAGTGGTGATAAGCAATCAAATGATACAATATCAGAATTAGGTGCTGTTGGTGGTGTTATATCAAATGACAATAATGTACAGAATGCAATTAATATTAATGATATAAATGTACAAAGAAATAATTCTGCTAACATTTTAACGAGGTCTCCAAACCCAAATAATCCAATGGAATATTGTTCAACAATTCCACCACATGAACAAGTTAAAAAAAACCGTTTTAATAATAAACCAATATCAGTTATGGTCCCAGTTGGCGTATTAAAACGGGAGGGTACTCTATCAAAGGGTCGAAAAGATAAAAATGTTATATTCAGTGATGGTATACGACCTGGATGTGATTTAGCTGATTTAGATAACAGTTGGTTAGAGAAAAGTGGCGGTGGAGGAAGTAGCAATTTGCAAACTAGTATAAATAAAAAGAGTTTGAACGAAAAAGAATATATACAGCCTGGTAAAATTTTAATTTGTGAAATTTTGTTGCTATTTACAATTACACTAGTTTTCTATTTTAATAATTAAAATTTAAAAAATGTTTTTTTTTTTTTTTATCTTAATATAGCTAATCTACGGATATCACGAAAAATATTACCACAGTGCGATGAAAATAATTCATACATACCGAAAGAAGTGAATGCATTACCACCAATATATGAAAAAATTGCGAAAACATATGAGTATGATTATATTGAAGTTGCTAATAATAACAGTTTAATTGAGCGACTACAAAAGGAGTGTGTAAAATTCGCAGTACAACGTAATTTTTATGTCTATGTTAAAATTGTTAAATGTAAGTATTTTTATTATTAACTATTTTTTTTTAAAAATTATGCTCTATTCAAAAGGCGATAAAACATGTTAAGAATTGTAACATGTTAATAAGTTTTTTTTTTATTTTTTAGTGAAATGCTGCGTTAATAAAACAGTTATAAATTTTACAACAAATGGGATGCATCATGTTGGACAAGATGAAATAATAATTTTATTAGAATATGATAATAGTAATTTAATACCAAAAGACATATTCATTCATTTAAATGAAATATATCGTAATGCTGATAAAGGACATCCAATAACGGAATTAGGATATACAATATCAAATCAACAAAATTTTTTGTGTAATATAGGAACAACGAAAACTGTACAATCAACAACAACAAATGGCGGTTTTTTATATATACGTGCAACATTTCAATGTTTACAAGAAATACAATTACCCGATCCACCATTTCTAATTGGTATTTTGATACATAGATGGGAAATACCATGGGCAAAAATTTTTCCTCTAAGATTAATGCTACGTTTGGGTGCACAATATCGTTATTATCCAAGCCCACATTTGTCAATTAGAGGACGAAATTCAGTTTATGCAGAAATTGCTCAAACATTTATTAATTATTTAGCTGTACGTTTGTCTTCATTTTAAAAAATATTTTTATTGATTGTTACTTCTATTTTTAAAGGATTTTCGGAACTATTCATATACAATACCATTTATTAAAGGAATGTTTATACATATGGAAGATCGTAAAACCAGCGTTTTAATACCAAAAAATCGTCATGATCAAATTTTAAAAGCATTAAATAATTCAAGTGATTACATTTTGGCACTAGGTGGAAATTTTTCGAAATGTGCAGATGGTCATTTAGTTTGTATACAAAATTTAGAATCTGATTGTCCAGACTCACACACATATTCAACACAAGCTATTAATATACAAGGACAACCCCGAAGAGGTAAAATGTATATTTTTTTTAAAATACTCAAAAAACAAAGTGCATGTTGGAAATAAAAACTTATACAAATTATGTTTTTTTATAGTTACTGGTGCTAGTTTCATTGTACTTAATGGAGCTTTAAAAAGTAATAGTGGATTATCTGGTAAATGTAGTATTATTGAAGATGGTTTAATGGTACATATTCTTCCACAAAAAATGCAGTTAATAAATAAAAATTTAAAAAGTATGCAAGATATTGATATAAGATGTGGTCCAATTGATGTTGATGAATCACAAACCGAAACGGTTTCTATACAATGGGTTGATGATGACACTGAATTTAATATGGGGTTAGAAGATTTTGTTTTCAGAATTTTTTTTAAATTTTTAAATTTTTTGTGTTACATTATAGAGTCACTTCACCAATTGATGATAAAAAATTGGATGGTATTTCAAGTATTCGTGTTCATTCTGGTTTAAATTATTCTAATTCAAATTTTATTATACGTTGGACTGAAGTTTTTCTTATTCAGGTAATGACAGAATAAAAATTAATTTATTTTTGATAAATAATTATTTATTTTATATTTATATTTGGTTTTTTTTTTTAGGTTAAAGAGGAGCCTATACCTGGTAAAGTACCGATTGATATTTCAAAAATATCTGAACAAATTGCGAGAAGTGCATCAACTGCATTAGTACCCTTACTAGATTTATTGGAAGCTAGTGGGTGTATTAAAATTGCATTGAGAGTTACGCTTCATCAAGATAATGTATGAAAAAGCAAAAATCAGATAGTTAAGATTAGAAATATAAATATAGTATATACCTATACAAATGTACAGTACCTATTTTCACTCTTTAATTTTAATTAGGTGTCGTAATTATTTTTTCTACCATTTGTATATTAATCTTAATTTTTCTTTTTATTTTCGCTTCAGTGTAAATATATTACATTATGACTATTTGCAGACTAACAATATTTATCAAAATTTAAATTCACTTTTAATATTTTTTGATAGTTTTGAGGATAAATTAGTAAAATAGATGTAGATTTTATTGCTCCAACCACTTTTAACCTTTTTTTTAATCAATTAATTAAAAAGCTAATTTAAAGTTCTGCTGTACCAAGAGTCAAAACTGTACTAATAAAAAAAGTACTTCTTTGAAACGTTAAAAAGCAAAAGTGAAAGTGGTTGGTGCAATAGGGTCCAGCTCGAATTTTTAAATAAAACATCGAGGTCTTAAGTTGGGTTTTGACTTTCAAAAGCTTTATCCTTTTCTTATTCTAATTTTTTTATGTAAATACAAATATATTGTTATGCATCCAAATAAATAAATTTTTTATTCATATTTCAATTATAAATTTTTTTAGGTTTGCTATGAAGCTGGCAGCAAAAATTTTAAATTGGCTCCATTATATATGAATGCATTGGATAATGAATTAATTCCCATACTTCATAAGCAAGCAACTCTGTATGAAATAAATAACCCTATTATACTTGAATTAATATTTCATATACTTTATAAATAACAAAAAAGATAAGAGATTTTTCTTCATATTTTCCAAACAAAATTATATAAAAAAACTAAAAGCAAAAAAAAATTATGTTAATTAGAAACTATTGAAAAATTTTAAAATATCATAGATTATTTTTCAAATTGATGACGGTGTGTGTTATTTAAATTATAATTTTTAAAAAAGTAATTTGAAAATAAATATTGCATATAACTACTATGTATTAAGAAAATCTGTTAATATTAAAAATTCTTATATATATAAATATGTATATAAAAAATAAAAATTTTCCTATACTTAATGTGTAAAAAAAAAGAAAAACCTATAACATTATAAGTATTGTACTATTGATAAAAATAAAAACGCATCGGGATAAAATTTAAACATTATTTTGTAATTAAAGTATTGCTTATTTCTAGTTATTTAGCTTTTTTTAATCATTTTTTAATCACATAAAATGATGATGAATAGCAGAAAATATGCGTGATATTAAATAATGGAAATTCAAATTAAAGAATACAATTAAGTAATATAATACAAATTTAATTGTGTAGTAGTGAGTATATAATGCATGATATAAATTTTGTATGCTACGCTGTTTTGCAATTTATAACAAATTTTTTTTTGCAGTTATATTAATTTCTTAAATTTGAATCTTAGGCGAAGTAAAATACAAAACGTGTTTATTTGTTTACATTTTTGTTCAATTCATAAGCTAAGTCCCCCTGCAGTGTTACACAGACTTTTTATTTATTTGAAGCAAAAAAAACTTTGTTAAAGATGTATAATTTAAAAATACAATTCTACCAAAATCAGTCTTTTTTGGCAAAAATATAAGTTTAATAAAACATATACCCTAGCAGTTTGTATCTTCCATACGATAGATATTCGCACATTTCGCATTGTTTTTGGCCTTACGATTAAATATTTAAAATGTTGAATGGTAAAACATCTTGCATGTGTAATTTTGTTAAATAAATGATGTGACAACTTCATATTTTAGTTTATTATATTATATTAATTGCAAGAAATTAAAGAAAAATAACAAATACAAAATTTTAAGTTTCTTATATAGTTTTGAAAAGTAATAATTTAAAAATACCTATGTACTTATTTGATTTTTTTCATTCTACGTCATTTAACTGGGTATATCTAGCTAATAATTTTTATGTTCAATTGCAATAATAAAAAGTCGCGACACTTTAAAATTTATTAAGGTTCGAATCGTATAAATTAAATTTCATTTAATTATATGAAATATTTCTTTTAAAAAGTTACAAGATATCTTTTGCTTGGGAAAATCGTAATCTTCTTAACAAAATCTGGAATTTTGCAATAAATACATATTTTAAAATAACTTTTATTATACCAAACCTAATTTTCAGTTTATATTGTAAAGAAAGAATGAAATAATTTATAGATTCAGAATAAAATTTTTAAACAAAAATTTAAAAAAAATAAATAAATAAACGAAAGATATTTTCAACAACACTTTTCAAATTCGGTATAAACCAAATGTTACACGTATTACTCGTAGCTCTAGTGTTTCCCTAACTACATTTAAATACCTATATAGTATGCAATTTGTTGCATAATTGATTCCAATTTAATATCTAGTCTATTTTTATCTATCGGACTCGTTGCAATGTTTTAGACTTTTCATTGTTTATTTGAACGTTTTTCAGGTATTGTTATTAGATGTGTTAAATATTTATAAAAATTTTCACAAATGTTATTTACTAATGTTATATTAAATATGTATTTAAAAAATTCAAGGTTAATTTTTTTAATTTTATGAAAATTTATGAAATTTTTGATTTTATTTTCTATAGCGATTTTTATAGTTTTTAAACGAATCTGTGAAACTAATGTATGAAGAATATGTATTTTATTTTTGACAAGTTAAATCTAGTTTATTAAAAATTTTCTATTTTTCATCCATAAATTGTGCATGTTTCACATTAATATTAATAAACTTTAATATTTAAATATGTATTTGATAAAATTTATGCACAATTCTCTAACAGAATTATATGGTTATTTTACATTAGATTTGCATTTAGCTTATGTATTTATTGTGAATGTAATATTTTAATCATTACAATATTAATGATTTTAATAAAAATATTAATAAAAATTTGTAAGAAACTATACTATTGAAACAAAAATAAAAAATATTGTAGATATGAATCATTGTATTTTAAATAATCAAAAATATAACTATATACACGTAGATATTTTTATATATGTGTGTATTTTTTTTTCTTTTTTTTAAATATATGTACACTTGCATAAACATTTATGTCTATACTGACAATAAACTATTAAAATAAAATTTAAGAACACATGAAAATCGTGTTTTCATTTATTTTATTTTATAAAAAAACCATTGTGTTTGAATGAAGAAACAATTTATACAAATATAAGAGTATGAAATAATTTTTGTGTTAAGACAAGAAAGCCATTCTGTTTTCTATAATGAACTGTGATTTATTAGGAATAATGGATTCATTAAGAATAATGATTCATTAAGAATAGCGATTCATTAGGAACGAACTTAGGCATGACGTAGCCTTTTAAGTTATGACAAATTCTTTTCGTCAAGATTATGAATCTGCAATGGCAACATAATTTTTCGGAGTGTCTGTATTTTATTTCAATTATCAAATGTTTATTTATTTTTTTGTTGCTGTTTGAGAAAAGAACCTTCATAAAAAAGCACATTTTAAACAATATTTTTTAAAATACCCTTTTGTATAAAAATTGTTCAGTTTTTTTAGTTTTTCAATTTTATTGAAAAGTGTAAAAAAAAAAATTTTAGCACATATAAATCCTTTTCCTTTTATGGTAGCTGTTTTACAGTAAAATAAACTCAAAAAAATTCAAAACTTAAAATTTCGTAAAACAATCTTTAAATTTCTTGTTACGTGTTATCATTCCTTCCTTATGCTTTTGTGGGTTATTTTTATTACGAATGAATATTTAGAGCATGAACGAAATTCATGATGGGGCTGAATGATTCATTAAGAATAATGATTCATTATGAACAACGATTCATTACGAATGTTGATTCATTTTCGTGTTGGTGAAATGAGTATTGATCCATTTTTTTTATAATGCAATTATTTGTTTATTAATTAAAAAAAAAATATCAAAAAGCTAGCTGGTTTTTAAGATTATTTTAAAGTAAATTTCACATCACAACTTTATTTATACGTTTGAAATATAGAAAAAAATATTCCACTTTGCCACAAGTTATATTTAGTATTGAAAAATTAAAGCAGCATTTCAATTTTTTTTTCTAAAAATTTTGAATACATTAGACTTTTATTCATTTCATTTTTTTATTACATTTTTCAAGTTCATTTTGGTAAATATTAAATTTTTTTTTAAATAAAATAATTATAATTATATATAATATTAATAATATTATAATTAAATTAGTGTAAATTTAAATTCAAATTAATTTGAATCATCATCGTTATCTTGATGCTGTACTTGATAATATCCATATCGTAACTTTTGATCTTCAAAATAATCAATTCTGGACATTTTTATAGCTTTCTGTATCATTTCATTTTCAGTTAATTGTCCTAAGCCTAAAAATAATAAAAAAAATCAAATTATTATGATTTGAATAAAAAAATAATCAATGAAATTTTTTTCTGTCTTAAGTTTTCATATCAAAAAAGCTTTTCATTACCGTCATCTGTATATGATGATTCGATTAGAGATTTATAAAATGATGATATTGATTTTTCTTCAGTTCCATTTGGTTTTGATGTGCTCGGTTGTTTCGCAATAAATTCATTTTTTTGATGCTGCTGCTGTTGTAGCTGTTGTTGTTGTATTCCACCTAATTAAGAATATACAAAGCTTATTAAAATAGAAATAGTAATTTGTTATATTTTCTGTACTAAATTACGCAGAATTAGTTTTAGTTTATAATGCATTTAAATTTTATTTACAAAAAAAAGTTTTAAAATACTGTAATAATTTTTGCTTTCCAAATTTTTATAAAACATGCTTTAAATAACTAATTCTGTTAAATCAAAGTAGTTTCTTAAATATTAAAATTAATTTCAATAAATGAAAATATGCATGATTTAGTTTTATGGTCTGTTTTTTTATATGTACAACAAAAATATTTACATATTTTAAATATTTTCGACTGTGTTTCATCAATTTTGATCTTTTTTGAAGGGCTGCTGCTTTGCGTATTATTTCCAGAAGTTATTTTATATTGATTAGTTGACCTTAAAATAATAATAAAAAAACATATATGAAAATAATTAATTTTATTTATTTTGGAGTTTAAACAACGTCTCGCTAATTTCGTGCAAATGATTTTGCAATTTTAAAATTTCATGAACAACAAAAAAAGATCTACAATCCAAAAAATTTTAAATTTAATGTAATCATATTATTTTATGAAAATATAAGCAAGTTTAAAAACTACGAAACAGCGAAAATTTATTCAAAAATCCAATTGAATTTAGTTCAAAAATTAATTTTTTTTTTAAACAATATTTACCACATGTTTTCTCTGAATTTTCTTTTTAATTTTCTCATCTTTTTTCTTTCACTTCCATTTTCTGTCATTCTATTGTTTTTAAAATTATTCTTTTTCGAATTTATATAAAGCATTTCTGAGTTAGGATCAATTGAACTTGTACTACTCATATCAGTATCATCACTATCACAATGTTCACCTGCTGAATTATCTACTTGAGAATTATTTTCAAATAAATTGTTTTCAGTCAATAATACATTACTGTTATTATCATTATTATTATAGTTATTATTATGTTTATTATGTTTGCATTGACTAATAAATAACGAATTACAGCAATTGTCATTTAAATTAAGTTCATGTTCAAAAGTTTTTATCATATAATTTTGATTACTTGTTGTTGCTACTTTGTTTAAATGACTTTTATTACAACTTTTTAAATTACTTTGATTATCCTTATTATCATCCTTATTAATATCATTGTTACCATTGTTTATATTGTTATTACTATTAATATTCTTATTATTATTTATAAATATATTATTACAGTTAATATTGTTTTGACTAATTTTAATACTATCAATGACATTATCACCTTCATCAAAAATAATATTATCATTCTTATTATCATTATTTTTGTTATTTTTTATAATATTAACATCTTTGATGTTGATGTTATCATTATTATCATTTTTAATATTATTGTTACGGTTATTATTACGATCATCATTATAATTATTATTATTATCATTACTTATGTCACTAACTATATTATTATTATCATTATTATGATTATTATCACTATTATTATTTTTATAATTATTTTTTGAGGCTGTTGTAGTTTTAACTGATGTAATATAACAAGATTCGGTAAATGTAATTGCAGATGTAGATTGGTTTTTTAGTTGCTGTTTAATAAATGTACTTTTAAATGCTTCAGCTGATGTAATTGTTGAATTAGTTGATGTGCTAGATATTGAACTAGCAGTACAAGATGTTGTTGATGTATTATCTTCGGTTATTGTTGAGTTATTAATTTTATTATTGTTGTTATTATTATGTTTATCATTTTTATTATTTCGATTCCTTACAATATTTTCCCGACACCATTGCAAATATGATTCGCGGGCAACCTGTTCTTGTAATGCTTCGTTAGTTGCTTCCCAATCCGTTGTTTTTAATTTATCTTCAAACATTGTCTAAAAAAAACAAAAAAAACAAATAAATACTTATAGAAAAATTTTATTTTAAATTTAAAAATCATCTCCAATTATACAACTTTTAAAATTTCTTAAAAAAAAAAAAAAAAAACCAAAAAAAAATTTTTTCGTATGAAAACCTGTTCAATTTCAAATTGTTCGCTTAAACGTATTGCTTCTCGTGTCTGTGATTCAGGTTTATATCCAGCTAAACCTAAACCTACACCTACAGAAGCATTATAAGGATCGATAATAGCATTATAATGTGATCCTCGTTGATATGAAAGCCTTAGTGGATACTGACCATTGCTAATTTGTTCTGAGTTAAATATATTTGTAGGAGCTAAAAAACGAAAAATATTTTATTTTTACAAATTAAATTTTTAATCTTGTGATTGATATTTACTTGTTTGATAACAGTATAATTCAACCGGTCTATTGTATATTTCTGACATAGCTTGTATTTCTATATGATTTCCATGTGAGTCAATATTACGTTTTCTTTTAACATAGTTATTAATGTCTTCAGTAACAAATTGTGCAAAATATTCACTATTTTGATATATATAATCCATTGTTTGTTGTCTTATGAAATCATGCATTTCTTGGTCGCCATATATTTGTAACGATATTGCTCTAAATAAACAAGCACCATCTTCTTCCACATCTTTAATAATAAGACCACGATTTTCCATTGCTTTTCCAAATTGTTCATCACGTTTTACCCATTCATCAACTGTTAATGAATTTTCTTTGGACACTAACCATTCATCACCACTATTGTAACCATTTAATGTATCTTCCAATTGTTTAATTAGTATATTATTATCGTTATTATTATTACAGTGGTTATTATTATTATTATTGTTATTATTATTATTATTTTTGTTATTATTATTATTATTATTAATGTTATTATTTGATATTGTACTTGATCTTGGTGATAATTGACATTTTGATGTTACAATAGATTGTCCATTTACAACTGATTGTTGCACAATTAAATTTGAATTATTTGTTGTATTATTATTTAAATTATTATTAGCATTATTATTTTTTATAATAGTATTTCCACTACTATTATTATTATTATTATTATTATTAATATTGTTGTTATTGGTATTAATGTTATTATTATTGATATTGATATTAAGGTTATTATGTTTAGGTGATTTTGTTATAGAGCATACTGCTGATGTTGATGTTGCATTAAGTCCAGGAGAAAGCGAATGTGGACTCATTCTATCAGCAACATGATGTTGAGCAACCGATATTACTTGATGATTTAAATACTGATGTTGTGTTGTTGTTGGAATATTATTAATATCGATTTTGCGATTATCATTTGAGCGTTTCGTACAGTGATGATGTATATTATGCTCACTATTACGCTTTTGACGCCCTCCACCGCTAAAATAAAATATTATATATTATAGTGTATTTTTACATATTATATTCAAATTTATTGGTATTGCTGTTTAATTATTGTTTACCTTTTGTGAGGACTTCTTCTATGCCTTGATTTGTCATCGAAAACATCATTACGTCTTTGGGGATTCTTTTTTAATAAATTTTTCCGAAGAAACATAAAAAAAATCAAAGTTTTATTTTAAAAATGTAATATAATTGTATATTATATTATAATGCATAAGTACTATCCTATAAAATTTGACTAAAACCAAAAATTATGTATACATAGATTATTCACGTAGAACAAAAATTTTAAAACTATTTTTTTTATTGTCCAGGACGCCTTGAATAAAAAGTCAGAACAAAAGTTAAACTTTTTCTTTCAGCGGTTTTGCTATTCTTGATTTGTGTGGTTCTTTAACTCTTTCCAAGAGTTTGTGCGTTTGTTTATTGTGACAAGTTTTTCATTATTAGTGCGTATAATGCCTTTTAGATCTATATATTGTAATTCCATACATAGATAATATACATGGCATTAGTTAAGCTGGATTCATTGATTCGTCAGTTAAACGACGAGCTGATGTGTTATACATGAACAATTGGATTTTTGACAATTATTTTATTTTTAGTACAGCTTTATTTCTCTTTCTTAAAAAATTGAATTAACTTCAACTTTAGTGCGGAAGTTTTTTTAAGACGTCAAATTTATATACATATACTGAACTTACATATAATTATGTACATATTGCAATTACATATAATTCTTATCAAAAAGGTAATTAATGCATTATAAAAAAAAAAAACGATCAGCTTTTTTCAGACGAACCAATGAACAATCAAGAGAAAAAATAGTTTGATTTTAAATAGCTCAGCTCAAAACCGACGAACCAATGAATCCAGCTTTTGTAATATGAAATGGTAGTACTCGTATGGTAGTATGGCACATCAAATTTTTTGTGTCTCTTTTATATTGTGCAATAAAATGGCCCAATATATGGTACTTATAATAGTTATTATTAAAAGAATAAGTTATTTTAAAATTTACTTGACTGAATTTAAAATAATTGTACCTACATAGTTGTATATTTATGTGCTCTTATTGGTAGAGTTCTCATAATATAAATACAATACAATAGATATGTACATACATATGTGAAGTGTACAATTGTAATCTGTCTATTTATTTTATCATTTTGTTATTGTAACACATATATAGTATAATACATATTATTATTTATTATCAAAGAAAAGAATACCCTGGATCTCTTCTATATTTTGCAAATATAAAAATTTATAAAATTAAAAACAATTTCATAAAGAAAGTAGATATTAAAATATGAAATTTTAATTAAAAATCTTAAAAGATTGCTTCCACAATAATGTCTAGTTTTATTTAAAAACCGAATCTATTATTTAAATATTTAGATAGTTTAAGTAAAAAATTACTTAATATTTTAACTAAGTAAAGTCTTTTCTTACATTTTAAAAGATTGCAATTTTGCAAATAGGGGTTACTGCACATTTAGCCAACTATATTAAATATGTAATGTAAATACTATAAGTATGTACCTATTTATGAATTTTGTAGCTGATATGTTACATATATGTGTATATAATATTTATATTGTAAGTATGTAGATATATACGTACAACAATATACAATTATTTTTTATTTATTTACCTGTGAATAACTTTCAACATTGTTATTTAAATTTCTTAAATTATTTCCATTATTTGATACCTGTTGATCAACTTGGTTATGACCATTTGAATGATCTTTATTTTTTTCATTAGATTTTTGATTAATAACAGGTTTAATGGTCATTTTTTCTTCTATGAATCTTTTGTCCTCTTTGTTTTAAAAAATTTTTTTAATTAAGAATTTTCTAAAATGTACATGTGTACATATGTATATATATGTATGTATGTATATATAATATGACAAATTGACAAATCTTATATTATTCGTATTTATAATATTTATATACATACATAATATATGTATGTATACCTATAATAACATATGCAATAATATTAAATTTATTATATGCTTAACAAAGTTACAATGCATATATCTACATATGTACGTATATACATTATAACATGCAAAATATATGTATTTAATTATATACATATGGTAGGTGTTGGGTAGGTAAAAAAACTTTTTTTAAGGTCCTTGTTACTTTTGATTTTTTTAATATTAAAGTTAAGTTTTTTTTATTCTTATTTTTGTTTCTCTTACACTACAAAAAATAATATTTAAATTAAAATTTCTATTATTTAATTAAATTTCATTTTTTTCAATAACAGTAAAAAATTCTTTTTGTAATATAGTTTTTTTTTTAATTTTCACATTTTGTACATCGTAATAAAAATATGAAAAAAAAGCAAAAACAATTATGCTAAAGTCTATTTTAACTCTTAGTTTTTTTGTTTCTCTTTTTATTTTGTTTTTTTGTTTCTAAATATTCTTCTCAACATGTAAATTTTATTACATGACGACTAAAATAAAAAACAAAAAAGAAAATAGAAAAAATAAAATTACAGTCAGTCAATATCAAAATGGCGTTCAGCAACATAATAAAAGTTTTGATACATAATATGACAAGAAAACAAAAGAAAATTAATGCATTACTTTAGTTGGAATCACTGCTGACGGAAATACAGGCGTGGACCCTAAGAGAGAATGGATAGGTAACAGCTTATGAATTTACACGTATTCTTATGCGATCTATAGAGGGCCCTTTTTAACGTCATAAATCTCACACAAGATCAACTTTTTTCAAACTTTTATTAGAAAAAGTTAAAATTCAATCTTTTTCTACTTTACTAGTTCTTACAATCTTAAAGTTTTGTGTTATTAAAACATTAAAAAATTATTTAGAAAAAAAACCGTGCAAGCTCTGTTCATTTTTTAAAGATTTTAATAAATGCTACACTACAAGAAAAAAAATAGTGCAAATTTGTTTTTTCGAAGTATTTAGTTGATGTTTTTTTTTCAAATTTGAGGAAATCTACATTTATAACTCCAAAATGCATACTTCTAATATAATCACATATATATCTACATATATATTTTTCATGTGTATACTACATTAATTTAGGTATGTATGTGATTATAGTTTTATAAGGAATTATTTTCACATTGTTAGTAAGGCTAATTCGCTAAATTACCTAAACTACCGCATCAGAAACTTTAGAACTTATACAATTTTCTTTATAATTTTTTAATTATGTTTGTTATATAGGGGACAACTTGAGGCGACGCACCTATTATAACGATTATAAAATTTGAAAAGCACTTTCATAATTATAAAACTTAAAATCAAATTATTACAAACTTAAATTAAAATCTAATAAAATTTTGATTAACTTTATTTTAAGTCGTGTATTCAGATTAAAAAATATAGCACCAAATTTGTTTTTATTCACTGTATCATTTTTTGCTCTCAATTCTCTCAGATATACATATGTCTGACCTGGCGGTACAAAAATATGCGGAAAAAGTCGAAAATATATTTAATCAAAATTATAGTTAAAATTTTGAGTTGGAATTTGATATGTAGTTCAGAAAACTTCAAATTTCATGTTAGTATAAAAATTTTTAGGTTTTAGTCAAGTTTTCGTATAACTCAAAATAAAAATAGACAAAAATCATAATTTTTCAAAAAAAAACAACAAAAAAAATGAGTCTTCAGAAATGTCATTTCGCCAAAACTACATAATGCAATTTTACAAATGTATTCACAAAAAAAGCAGGCCTTGATTTTTTGTAATTTAAAGGTTAGAATACATTACAAAACATAGTAACAGCACTTTTGGGATACTTAGCATAAATTTCATATCAAACTTGCCAATAGTGGATTAAAAATACTAAAGGAGGGAGCATGTCGCTTACACTTTTTAAAAAATTGTATCTTGCAAAAAAACGTAATGAAGCCAAAAACTTCGGGTAAGTCACTTTCTTTGCTCCTAGCATTGTCAAACTGGAGTTAACATTAAATGTCAAATTTCGTTTTTTTTTTTTAGAAAATTATGCGCCGCTATATAAAAAGTAAGCAGGAAAGAGTTTGTTACTTTATTTATAAAATTAGTGCAGATTGTAAATAAAAAATCATAAAATATTTAATAGTAAGTGTTAAAAAAAGTATTATATTATAAAAACTTTCATAATTTATGAATTATTTCATAAAAAATATAAAAAGTGAAAGAAAGAAAAAAATCGGTTGAAAATGAAAAAGTTGTGTAGATCTAAATTGTTGTTCCCATTTGTAAAAACAAGTTGTTGTTTTTTTACACCATATACATGTAAATATTATTCATTTCAATAAATATTTGTTTAATAGTGCATTGATTAATTCATTATTTGTAATTTTATTAAGTTTTTAATTTTGCAAAGAAAACATTTATTTTTGTTTTGTTTTAAATAAAAATTACTTCGGATAGCATAATTTTACCAGGACCGGATTTTTTTTAAGCAAAATGAGTTTGCGTTTGATAAAATATAGCATACAGACAAATATTTTAAATTGATCTTTTATACTTTTTTATATAATTGTCAGAAATGATGAAACAGTTTTCCTAGAAATGATGAAATAAAATATATTTCTCTTTATAGAGTGAAGATTTGGTCACTAAAAAAGTGTATGAAGACGTGCCGATGCCGGTGAATTCAGTAAGTAAAATAAAATATTAGTGTGAATTATTTAATAAATATTACGGTGGGCTCGTCACCTACCTAGTAAGTTCAATGAAGGGGCGAAGTAGGAATACAAAAAAATTTTTAAAAAATATATTGTTTTAGAATAAATTACATACCATCTACTTTAGTGAGTAATAACCATCATATTAATTAAAATTTGTTAAAAATTATACTGTTTTAGAGTCATTATGTTAGGTTAGGTTGTCGCAGCCCCCGAAGCATACACATATGCCAATTAGGCCCGTTGTGGTATTGTCGCATCTCTTTTCCCTCGCCCCTCTTCCGAACTAACGGGAGCTTCTTAAAAATAGGCTCAAACCCCCAACGCTTAAGTCTGCTAAGCCCGCAGCGAGGCCGAAATTTCTGCCTTCTCTCCTTCGTCGCAGCAGCTCCTACAAAGGTCGTTTACGGGGTGGCTCATTCTCCTCGCATGTTCGCCAATAAGACAATGGCCCATCAGAACCCCTACTACAGGCGTATCGGCGGAGCTTTATTTGGTATCTTGTATCTCCTGCTGAAAATAAGTAGTTCCGTTTTTTGCGGGTTGATCGTCAGCCCGCAGTCGGCAACCTACTCAGAAACTAGGCTCAGGACTCTCTGCATGAGCTTATTTAGGGCATGAAGGTGCTTCCAAGACACAGCCACCGTCAAGTCGTCAGCGTAAACTATCACCTTGTAGCCGTCCTACTCCATGCATACCAGTAATTGATTAATCACCAAGCTCCAGAGGAGAGGAAAAAGTACACCTCCTTGAGGGGTGCCCCCGCTAACGGGGCGCTCAATGCATGAGCCCGCAAAGCTAGCCCTGATGGTTCTGCCTGAAAGCATATTGCCTATTAGAGCGCTCAGAGAGCCATGAACTGAAATTCCGGGCAGCGCCCGAGTGATACCCCGCGACCCAACATTGTTGAATGCACCCTTAAAATCTAAGAAGGCAGCTATTGTATGCTCTCTGCAGTCTAGAGATCTTTCAATATAGTGTACCAAAGAGCAGTTTCCGTTCCTGCCCTTACGATACGTAAGGTAGCAACATTCCATAGCACCGTAGCAACATTTCATGTTTTTGGAATGTAGGTTAAGTCCATACAGCACTCATAGATGATCTTAAGCCAAGGAAGGATGACCTCCGCTGTACTTCTGCCGGTACTATGTCTTAGACCCGCCGACTTGAATGTATCAAAACTGCGAATGACCCAGAGGATTCCCCTTATCAATGACCAGCGCCCCCGCACAAAACTCACCAAAATGACTAGCCAGAGCACGCTCCTCTCCAACCTCAGGAAAGTGTGCATCCAGCAGCAGCTCCAATGAGACTCCGAGGCGGAGTTCAAGAATTGCCAGTACCTATCAAGTAATGTGGCACGACTGGGTCACTTGCCAAAACTCTTCCAAGTCTGGAGGCCTCGGAAGTCTCCCCAATCCTGCTGCGAAAGTCCTTCCAGGAAGACCTTTGAGCCCTCTTCAATTCCTTCTTGTACTTCCTGAGGTCATCCTTGTAAGCGCAACAATCAAATGGTATTCTGGTGAACTTCGCTCTGCTAAATTGAGTTCTGCATATTTTACGGATGGCGTTTAACCCTTCGGACCACCATTGTGGTTTCCTTTTGCCTCTTATGTGAGTTAAAGGACACGGTCCCTAGAGCCACAATTTATGGTCCCAGTGAGTGTGCAGACCAAACTTTTAAGGTCACCAGGCGCTCTAGGACGCAAAGGGACCCGGCCCCCAGGAGATCACTTAACGAATCTCGGAACCTCGCCTAATCAGCCCGCTTGCGGTTTCTAAAAGTTAAGGGAGAATTCTGCAGAGCAAAGAATTCAAATTCTATATAGTGATGGCCCGAAAAAGAATGCTCTTGCTTTCTGATTTGTAATAAAAGGAATACTTTCCGATTTATAACCAAGCCAGCAATAATTTGTGAGGCAATGGTTATATCTATAACCTCTTGTCTATTTTTAGTAACGAAAGTGGGCTCTAAGCCTCTTTTACATAATGTGAGGTTAGTACTCAAGATAAAATCAAAAAGTGACTCACCTCTCGTGTTGGTATCCCAGCTCCCCCAGATGAAGTGATGTGCGTTGGCATCGCTCGCAATAATGAGACTGTATCTTCTCTACCAGGTACCTGAGATTACTGGATTGAAACATCCTCTGGAAATTATGGGTCAGGTATACTGAGGCCCATTAGGAGATCCTGTCACCAACTGACTGCCATCAAGACTGACTGCAGTCCAATCTTCATTGCTGTAAAGAGGCTACAGAAAAGCATTTAAATTATTTTTAATTAATATGCACGATTTTACCTTCCCACCGCTGTCGCTATAGAACAGCCTGTAGTTTACAGTCCTGAGCCCTCGAATCCTCTCTACGCAAGCTAAGGTTGCTGGACCCTGACTTTGTCATCTTCGCCCTTTTGTAGACGGAGAAGAAGCGCATCTGATGTCTCTTTAGAGTGGTGGAGATTGATCTGGATTATTCGAAGCATTACTGCTTTCGTTAACCTCCACCAACGTTTTTTCTGCATCGTCATTCAAGTCCAGGTCCAATGGGGCACCCTTCAGATCAAGATGCATAACATCTTCGCCTGTTAGATCCGCCCATCTAGTAATTCTGCTTCTGATGAAAGCGATGTCTGGACAGACGACTTATGTTCGTCGGCCGCTGGCTTCCGTTCTGGGACCGGCTCCTTGTCGGCTTCCGGCCTCTAGGTTCCCTCCCCCCTTGTATCCGTTTAGTTCTATGAAAGAGAAGTCATAATTAACGGCGAAATTCTACTTCTCCAGAGGAGCCACCGATTCCTTGATCAGAATGATCAGGCCCTGTTTGTATTCGCCCTTTTTTCTTGAAGCTTAGCCAACCTCCAATTGTCGGTTGGCAAGTTTGAGTTTCCTAGCTGGATTATCTCTAGGATTGTATTCATATTCGACGCCTCAGCTGAAATGCAGGCACGAGCTCGAGGTCTGGTTGAGATATCATCCTTTGCAACGACCGCGATCTCGCGCCGGGCCAGATCTCTCCTATTCTCGCTATCGTCTTTGTTTATAAGTCCAAGAGCCTGTTACCTGCACAAGCCACAAGTTTGACATATCCCTAGTGCCAACCTTGGTCTCTGCACGAAAGATATGGACCTGGATTTTTCCTTCATACATTTCCTTTCCACCTTCCGCCAATTTTCTGCTGAGATCCTGCCATCATCTTTTACATGGTTTACCACTGCAACGATTAGATGGTCCTTCGGGATCTCATTGATCGGCCTTATGACGCGTGAAGGTTTGTTCGGTTACCTGGGTTTTTTTCAACTTCGGTCACTTGTTCGCTCTGTGGAGCATTGACGTTTAGTAGCCACCCCCTTCTCGCTCGTGTACCTGTCCACTATGATCCTTTCCAGATTTCTGAAGGCCGGCCGCCGTTCTGAATAGGCCCTTTGTGAGGGCGTGATTGATGCTTTTGGCCTCCTTTCTTTTCTCCGGGTAGTCTGTGTGACTGCACCCGACGCGCTACTCCCGGCTCTTTGCCTGACTTTGTCATAGCTTCATGCACTGTAGATTGTTCCCCGTTGGGGTTGCTGCTTCATCTTCGTTGGTTAGGAAGCGCGCGGGCGGTAAATCCAGATTAGTTTGACCTAGAATAGGCGGCTCCCTGGTCAGCGTCTGATTCCTGAGGGACGGCAGTTTTTGAATCCTGGCAGTAGGTATAAAATGCAGAATTTAGTCATTTGTGCAATGGACAAAACAAAAGGATTTAGTACCCCAGGTGGTAATTCAACTACGTTGGAGAATCCACCCTCTTCGGAGGTCGGCTCTACGGATTCTGGGGAGAGCCATTTATTGCATTTGATTGATCCGTTCAGGAGGAACTCGAAAACCCGGCGTTCACCACCTACACCTGATGTGCGGATTTTAGAAAAGGATAAAAATATAGAAGGTGGACTACCGAACATTCAAGCTCCACAGACCAATAAAGATATAAACATGAGTAAAGCTCAAGCCAAAAAAAGTGATGATCAGAATGCTGACATACATAAAAGGATTAGCCAACTAGAACAGCTCTGTGTGGCTTTGAAAAACGAGGTTCTTCAACTGAGGGCTGAGAATGAGAAGCTAAAGAAAGAGAAACATGGGCAAATTACAAACAATATGTCTAATGGGAGTAGTCATAAAGAAAAAGACGCTGCTCCACAAGCAAAGCAGGTGAGGTCAATCGTGGACGCCTACTCAACAGAAGAGGAAGAACTCGCCAGAGAAACAGATTGGACCAGTAAAAAACGAAAAGCGGAATCATCGCTGCAAGTGGTTCAGGTGACGATCAAGGCTGAGAAAGCGGATGTTCCTGATTCTAAAAGTCGAGGCGATGTCACGGAAAACTAGGCCGCCTCCAGTAGTCATAAGTAATGTGGTTGACTATAATCAAATAGAGTCAACATTGAAAAATAAGGACATCAATTTTAAGGTTAAAATGATGAATAACAATCAATTTAAGCTTATTGTAAAATCCGAAACGGACTACAGGAATCTTACCAGAGCCATGAATGGAGCTGGACTAGAATGGCATACCTATGAAAACAAGCAGGCCAGACCAATAAAAATCATGGTAAGAGGTCTTCACCCCAGTTGTAAACCGGAAGATATAAAGGAAGACCAAAGCTCTAGGGGTTACAAGATCTTAGATGTAACCAATAAAATTAAAAAAATAAAAGAAAATGGGAAAAACATTATGGTGCCTCTACCGCTGTTTATGTTAACATTCTCAAATGAAGAAAAGATGAAAAAAATTTACGAAATCGATTACATAAATAGGATGAAAGTTAGGATAGAGGCACTTCAAAAGGATAGGAACATTCCGCAGTGTAAGAGGTGTCAAAGGTATGGGCATACACAAAAATTTTGCCAGAGAGAACCGAATTGTGTTAAATGTGCAGGCAGGCACTTAATATCAGATTGTAGTAAGCCAAAGAGTACTGCAGCAAAGTGTTCCAATTGCTTGGAGGCTCACCCAGCAAACTCTAGGGAATGCCTTGTAGCTAAGGAACTGAAAAAACGTAGAAATAAGAACAGCAACAACAACTTGAAGAATTCTGAACGGCCACCGAGGCAATTCACCTCGAGAATAGTCTCAAAAGAGCAATAAAGCAAGGGCCAGTGACGTGAATGTTTTGTATAAAATGCAAAATATGATGCAGAACATGCTAGATATGATGGACAAAATCCAACAGAGATTGAGCATTTTAGAGAGCGAAGGGAAAAAATCGAATACCAAAAGACCTGGCAAAAAAAGTTTGGCAAAAATTTTAAAAGAAAGTGGATCATACGAAGTATATAAAGGCCAAGAAAGAATTAGCGAAAGCGGTTAGCATTGCAAAGAAAATGACATCGAAAGAATTCTATGAAAGTCTAGAAAATTGATGAAGGCCATGTGAAACAGGCCGTCTCAATTGAAAAACAACAAAGCAACTGAACCAGACCAATTACCATCAGAAGTTTGGAAATGTGAGAGTGACGTGGGAATACAGGGGCCGACCATATTGTTTAATAGAACCCTTGAATAGAAAGGTGAACGTATATCAAGCAGTTGAAGGGAAAGCTTTATGATTCCGGTTTTAAAAAAAAAGCGACATACAGCCCTGTCAAAATTATAGGGATATAAAATTAATAACGCACACGATGAATTATAGGGATATAAAACTAATAACGCACACGATGAAAGTATGTGAGAGAGTAATAGCATACAGAATTGGAAAAATTGTAACAATAACGTCAAACCACCGTGGATATATACAAGGTGAATCTACAACTGAGTCTATACAAACATTAAGAAACATCAGGGAGAAGCATAGAAGCAGGAAAGAAAATCTTCATATAGCATTGAGCGACCTCGAAAAAGCGTTTGATGGAGTGCCCAGAACATTACTGTAAGAAGCAATGCATTATGAAAGATATGTATGATGACTGCTCAACCCAAATCAAAACACCGGTTGACATTACACATCCGTTCAACGTAAAAGTTGGTTTGCGTCAAGACAAAGCCCTGAGCCCGTCTCTAACATAATAATGAACCACATAACAGCTGCCATACAGAAACCGCATCCATGGAAGATGTTTTTTGTAGACGGCATTGCTCGGATTGAAACTAGTAAAGAAGAGCTTGAAAACAATCTGAATTTGTGGAACTCTGTTTTCACTAAAAATGGATTACGCATGAATATCAGTAAAACAGAATATATATTACTAAAATTCTGTGGTAATGATGAGAGTCTGTCAATGGTAAAGCCCTTCAAATACCTAGGTTAACTGATATCAGACGATGGTGACATGTAAAAAACACATTTATAAAATTTGCACGTCACCGAAATGCGCATGTAACGTTGAGCATCAGGAGTAACTCATAAAAACAGAATCAACCTTCTCGTGGTGAAACCTGCTTAAAACAAATTAGGAAATGACGACGGAGTATTGGCGGGATAACCATAGCAAAACCTGGACTAAATACTCAGACGACGTAGTCCTACCGAATTGGAGGCTCGGCTCCGGAGTAATACCCTAATTCGGTAAACCATACATTTTTAGCAGACTTTTACAACAGCTTCGGATATCAAATAGAACAACACGGTCACGAAATATAGAAAAAATTAAGAACAACGATTTAAACTTGCGACTTGGAATGTTAGAACAATGCTTCAACCAGGCAAAATGAATGAAATTCCCAGCGAAATGATGAAATATGATCTATACATAATAGTACTGCAACAAGTAAGATGGCCAGGATAAGGTCAATTCGACAAAGCGGAATTTTCTATTTTATTCAGTGGCTCATGAGCTCAACTGGGCACTGGTTTTATCATTAATAGAAAAACTAGAAGGGGCCGGTTGAATGTTGAATCAATTAATGATAGAATATGTGCTAGGAAAATTCACTATACTCCCAGCTTATGCACCTAAGGAAAACCCTAAAGAGAATGAAAAGGATGCATTCTATGATGACATTGAAAGATCAATAGAAAACAAACTCCATTATGATATGAAAATTTTAGATTTAGGGGGCTTCAATGCTCAGATAGTTAAAGAGAGTTTTGTGCAAGATGTGGCTGGTCCGCAAACGTAACACACAAGCACAAATGAAAGCGGAAAAAGTCTTTGCCACTCAGCAGCAGCTCAGAACTTCATAATAAAAAGCATTTCCTTCCTACACAAAAAATTTATTTAGGAACATGGCTTCCACCTCTAGACAATTATATTAACCAGATTATATTAACCAGTATCCTAATAACAACAAGGCATGCTTCGCCTGTCATGGATGTGAGAGTTTGCCGAGGACCCAATTCTTACTCTGATTACTTTCTTGGAAAGGCTATAATAAGAGAAAAGATTGCCAATATAGAGAAAACAGCTAACTGCAGAACGAGAAAATGGGGCGTATAGAAGTTTAGTAATACTGAAATAGTAAGAGCGTACAAAGAAAAGCTGAGAATAAATCTCACAAATTTAAAAAAATATAAATGATGAATGGTGCCAAATACAAATGGGGATGGAAACGGCCGCCAACGAAACTATTGGTCATACTAGAAAGGAAAGAAATGCTGAATGGTTGGACCAAGGTTGGACTATAAAGAACAAAAACGATGGCAGATTAATAATTCTATAAAGAAGGTGACGAAATAATATGAAGAAATACAAAGATTTAAGAAGCCTAGCGGGTAGAATTTGCAGAAAAAAGAAAAAAATTGCAATGAGGGAAAAATAAGAAAAATAGAAGAGCACCATTCGAAACTTCTATAAGGAAGCAAAAGCTGAAAGGACAGTTTTTAACGCTAGATTAAACTCAGTAAAAGATAAAAGCGGCGTAGTAATAAGTGAAGAAAATAAAGTTCTGGAAGAATATTTTTTAAACTCAGAACAACAGATTGTGGAAAAATCAATCTATCTAACAGCACAACCTCTAGTGCTGAATCCTACATTAGAAGAAGTAACCGAGTCTATTACACGATTAAAAAATATGAAATTACTAGGCGAGGATAACCTGCAGGCGGAGCTATTCAAACATGGTGGTGAAGAACTAATAAGAAGAATTTACAAACTAATTGGAAACATATGAAGACAAGAAACAATGCCACAAGACTGGGACATTGGTCTTATAGCACCAATCTACAAAAAAGGTCACAAACAAAAGTGTAATAATTACAGAGACATCACATTATTAAAGGTTGCCTATAAAATATTAACAAGTATTTTGCAAGAAATGATTAAACTGTACTCAAAAGAAGCATTAGGCGAATACCGGGCCGGTTTTCGACCAAACAGATCTACCACCGACCGTATATTTACAATGACGCAAGACATGGAAAAATGCTACTAGTACAACACAGATTTCCATTTTTTGTTTATTGGTTTTTGTCAGGCATTTGACAGAATTAACCGAGATATAATCTATGACTCACTAGAAAAAATGGGAGTCCCACAAAAACTGATAAAGTTGGTTAAAATGACTTTGGTAAACATCGCAGCAAGAATTAGTATTGGCCGAAAAACTTCACGAGCTTTTCAAATAAAAAATGGAGTCCGTGAAGGAGATTCCCTGTCTGCACAACTTTTTAATATATCCCTCCACGCGTTTATGGCAGGTTTAGAGAGAAGCGACAAAACATTAAGCAAAACCCAATGACAAGAAATAGAAGAGCCCTATACGAAGTTTTTGTGGAAGTAGATTAGAGATCGAGGAATCATGGACTAAGCATCAATCAAAATAAAACAAAGTACATGAAACTATCAAGAAGTAAAACAAGAAGAAGTTTTCAGAATATCTCAGTTGGAGAATATAACTTCGAGGGAGTAGCTAAGTTTAACTACCTGGGGGTGCAAATCAATAATAAAAATACTAATAGCGAATGCATACAAGAACGTATTCAAGTTGGAAACAGAAGCTATTATGCAAACATAAAATTATTTAAGTCCAAAATCATATTACGTAACACAAAACTCACGCTTTATAAAACTTTAATTAGACCTGTAGTTACATATGGTTCAGAATGTTGGTCATTGACAGCAAATGAAGAAAATTATGGAATATATATTTCCTTAGAATTTTTGAAAGAAAAATACTGAGAAAAATGTTCGGAGCAATACAAATAGATGAAAATACCTTGAGAATCAGATGTAATGATGAATTGAATGCATTGATTGGGGATGCCGACATCGTTAGATTCGCTAAATCAAACAGAATCAGACAGGCTGGCCATGTAATACGAATGGAACAAACCCAAATTCCGAAAAACATGCTAACCGCCAACCCAGAAGGTAATCGGCCGCGAGGAAGGTCAAAAAAGAGAACTTGAAGACATGGAAGCAGACTTAAATAAAATGATCATTAGAAATTGGAAAAACGTGGCTATTGATAGAGATAGATCGAGGAAACTAGTAAAGGAAGCCAATACCCACACCGGGTTATAGAACTGAGGATGATGATGAAAGGCATTGAAAGCTCTGAGATGGTAGTACAATCATATTAATACCGTTCTTAAACTTTTTACAAAGCATTATTTAAGTCACGGTTTATTTAATTTGTTATTTCTGGCAACATTTGTATGACACATATAAGAAAAGTGTGCTCGATTTTTTCGATATCCGATTTACTTTTATTTTACGTATCCCCTTCAAATAGGACGCATTTAGGAAAAGTGTACAATGTGAAGAGCTCTTACTAAACGTTTTGGAATGTGATACTCTCCGGTCCTCACTTTCAATAAAAACCTTAACACCTCATCTAGTTTTACCATCGTGGTGGACATTCTCCGCCGCGTCGAAGACGTTCAAAAGGCATTCTCCAGTGGACAGCCCGATCTCTGAAGCGCGAAAGTACATAAGTACTATCACCATCTTCAACTGACCTTTTGGTCATATGAACGATCGGAGGAGTCAGCGGATCTATAAAGTTAGTAGACGGATGTGTTTGCAATAAGCGAGCGTTGGGTGGGTTGTGAGTGTTGGGTATAGATGTAGAAAATTGAGTATTAGCTGTGAATGTTTTACCCTGAAAATGAAATTTGGATATTTGGTTCCATTGTCAATATTTTTGTTCTTGTTATTATTTGTATTGTCGCTATGGTCTTTTTCATTAATTTCATCGTTATTATTATTATTGCTATCGAGATTTATGTCAGTATTACTCTCATTATTATTATTATTATTATTATTATTATTATTATTATTATTATTATTATTATTACTCTTATTATTATTACAATTATTGTTAAAATTTTTTATTTTCCCTTTTTTATTTATGTTATTGTTCCCTTTAAGTTCATTGTTACGGAAAAGAACCTGTGTAGTATGCTTGCCTATGCGAGAAGAACCAGCGCGTGGGGAGTTGTCCATATTGTTAGTATTTTGGAAACCAAACTGTTTCCTGTTCCTCTTATTATTAAGTGGGTTATTAAGTAAGTATGGGTTTAAGTTTAGAGTGCATTGAAGCATTAGCTTCCTCGTATCCAACATCACTCCCCATTGAGTCATAATCCTTAAAATATGAATCACCGTACCCACATGCCAAAACTTATGACCAATTATGTCATCAGCTATGGAAGAAGGTACAGCAACTTTGAAAGACTTGTATTTGGACTTATATTTTAAGTTATTTGGAGTGAAATTAGCTATGGTTATATTATCGCACTTGAATTTTTTAATTAATAACAACTTGAGGCTACTTACTGTGGTGGTCACTGAAAATTCTAAAAAGAATAGGTTCGAACATCGAGGCGAAGAGTTGAGGGAAGATCTAGTGGCTGGTTTCTTTGAAAGTCTGATGCAAGTAGTACAAGATTTTTCATTTGAGCAATTAGTCTCAGCAGCGGCGGACATTTTGGAACTTGCAGGAGGCTCAGAACAGGTCAATTCACCCTGCAAAGATGCACCTTTGCCAACTGTTGGATTGAAGCAGACCACGGAGTAACTGTTGACCATATTTTAGCAAAATTTTCAAATGTAGCCAATTTCGGCATTTTAGATGATTTGAGTATCTTTGTATCCAAACTCAAATTTAAAGCAAAAATGTATACAAATGGATATAATTTTATTCAAGTGGGAACGCTGGTCCCATGTTCTCATCTTTTTGCTTATTGAGGGACACATTAATATCTTTGAACACGTTGCCCAATTTAGAATGATGGTCCATGCACAACATGGACCATCACACTCACACACAACACACTCACACACAAAATATTGCGCCAGAAAAGAGGAGTACCACCCTCTAGGAGCACTCAAACAGATCCCATGAAATCTTTTGTTGCAAAATCCATTGCAAGTAAGCAATTCGCTTTTAGCGTCTGATACAGAGCATATTGAACTATCACATCTGTAGATCGAACTCATCTCGATAATTATTTTACTCTAGGTTTTAACTTTTAATTACTTTAAATTTCAACTACAATATAATTTAATCAATATATCAACTTTTATTAAGCAGAAAAAGTTATTGTAATTATTATTAATTTTTTTATTTTTTTTTTAATTTTAATTACAATAAACTGCGTATTATTTAATTTAGGTAGTACAACAATCACGATTGCAAAAAATTCAAGATAAATTTTTTCTTCTTTTTTACTTTTGTTCTACAAAAAACCTTTTTTTTTTTTTACAAAATATGTGCACTAAGCAGTTAAGGTAGGTCAAACAATAAAAATAAAATTTTGTGATAAAATCGTGAGTAATACTGCGAAGATAATAGTTAATTATTGTTTATTCTTTGATTCCGAACCACCAATTTGAGTTTGAAGCAGAACATTCAACTACTGATCAAATTCATAGAATTACAATATTAGGCAGGCCCTAGAGGAAAACCAAATTTATGCATCAATTTTTGTAGACGTGGCAAAGGCTTTTGACAAGGTTTGGCACGAAGGATTAATACACAAGTTACAAAAAAAATTTCCAAAGCAATATGTAAATACAACCTGAGCGTTGGTGCAGTGGTTATGGCACCGGCCCTTCAACCGAAGGGTCTCAGGTTCAAACACCGGTCAGGTCACTAAAAAATTATATTCAATATTATATAACTTAATATACAATACTAATAATAGTAAATATTATACAAGTAATTTTCAAATATTCATAATATTCGATACTAAAGACTAAGAAAAATAAACAGTAAATATTATAAACTGAAATGTTTAATATAAATAAAAAAACTACGGTAGGTTAGTCACCTACCTGGCTAACTCTCTATGACTATAGAAACTAGGGCATGATTCGTAGGAGTAAAGAAGAAAAAAAAATATGTAGATATTCTCTCTTCTTATTTAATCGACAGATTATTTAGAGTCAAACAGGAGGGGAACCATTCCATACTTAGAGAAATAAGAGCAGGTGTGTCTCAGGGCAGTATTTTGGATCCAATACTATATCTACGCTTTACAAGAGATATTTCTCAAATAGAAAATACAATTGTGGCTAAATATGCTGACGATACTGCAATTATGGCAGTAGAATCAAATATATCGGGTAGCGTTTAATCTATTTCAGTCTAGTATCAGAAGGGGACTAGTATCAGAATATAAGCAGGAGGTTTTGGTGGTAAAACACATAACTAACTATGGGTTGCCAGGGAATGGTAACTCATGAATTAGTAGCATTCATGCTTTCCTCCTTCCTTCGATGAAAAAAAAAAAAAAAAAACAAAAAATGTGATACTTTGTAAAGTTCACATTGTAAACGCATTATTGAAGTCACGTTGGATTTTCTTTTACAACTGTGAGTGACTACGTTTACTTATTTGCAATTCATTCCTCTCATCAACAAGCTTTGCGTGTAAACGGCCATAATAAATGTGACTTTTTATTGCCCTACATTTAAATGATGTCTTTTGAAAAAGAATAGTGTGAATATGGGTATTGATCTTGATATTGCAAAAAATCAAGACCTGCTTTTTTTGTGAATGTATTTGAAATAATGCATAGGTGTTTTTAGCGAAATGACATCTTTGAAGATAATTTTTTTATTTGTTGTTTTTTTGGAAAAATGATGATTTTTGCCTATTTTAATTTCGAGTTTGCTATACAAAAAGTTGACTAAAACCTAAAAATTTTTATATTAAAATGAAACTTGGGGTTTTGTGAACAACATATCAAAAATTCAATTTTCGACTGATAATTTTGATTAAATATATTTTCGAGTTTTTCCCGTTTTTTTTTTACCGCCATTTCAGACAACATACCTGAGAGAATTGAAAGTAAAGTATTATAATACACTGAATAAAGAAAAAAATCGGTGTTATATTTTTTAGTATAGGAATAAACGACTTAAAATAAAGTTAAAAAATTTTATTAGATTTAAATTTAGAATTTAAATTTGTAATTATTTGATTTTAAGTTTTATAATAATGATAGTGCTTTTAAAATTTTATAATCATAAAAAATGCGTCGTTTCAAATTATAATTCCGTTAAGTTATAATAAATTAAGTTAATAATTTCCAACATAAGTTGTCCGTTTTCATGGTAATGATTCAGAACATATATTTTTTCTAATCTTAATTTTTACAATTAAAATGCAATAGAAGTTGCGCGTGATTTCTTAAGGAATTTATTATAAATAACAAAACTCACATTGTTGAAAAAAGCAAATTAATATTAATTATGAGCTTATTTGTACAAAATAAGACGAGTTATCATAGTAATTCTACTTTGAGAGACTAAGTACATATTGGATACCTTTTATTTTTACCGAGTGGGAACACTGAATGTCAAAGTTGGTAGTCTTGTAATTATTTATTTTTTATGAATTTATAACAAATTAAAAATCCTTTTGACAAACAGTGTCACACCCTGCATTTTTGTGTTATTATTCATTTTTGATTGAATTTGTTTATTTAAGAAATAATAATAGAATATTGAAGGAATTGATCTAGTTTCATTTTTTAATTGTTTTTTCAATATTTTTGGAAGAAATTTTATTTAATATTTACCAAAAAGAATGTAATTGTAATTATTATTTTAATTTTGTTTTCAATATTAGGATAAATTTGAGTTTAACCTATACTTTTTTCATTCTTATATTTTAAATAGAAATATTCAACAAGAGTAGTGCTAAATAATTTTTATTTTTCAATGGAAAGAAAGTTATCACATTCCATACAATTTTTTGTTTGTTTTTAATATTTCAAAGAAAATTATAATAGAAGGAATTTTTTTGTAATGTTTTAGATTTTAGAAGTATGTAGGTAGCCCCAGCCAACAACAGGTTAGTCAAATACAAATATTTCAAATAACAATAATAAATACATATATATATATATATATATATATATTATATATATAGATTATACATATATTTATTTACACACACATATACACATACACACTAGTTGTAGAAGCATGTAAGTTTTAATTTAAAAAGAATGATTTGTTTGTTTTTTTTATGAGAACATTAGAAAACAAAAAAAGAAAATAAAAAAGAAAATAATTTTTGTATTCATTTCAATTCAAATAACAATTTTTTTTTTTAATTAAAAGATGACTAATTGACCATTAATTATTTAAATTAAGAATGTCTAATACACTTTAATTAGTTTTTTTTTAAATCTTTTAAATTAATTTTAAATGCTTTCAGTGTTATTTTTCCTTTGCATATATGAGAAAGTCTTATTTTCCGCCATCAGATTTAATATTTTTAGTGTTTTTTTTATATTTAAGAAGTTATAAAATATTTAAAATTACCCTATTCTATTCGTGTGTGGTTAATTATGTAAGTAAAAATTATATTTTAAAACTTCTAGGCTTAAAAACAATACTTTTTTTCCGGAAACCACATATTTAGGTTGTTAGGTATTTACGTACGTATTCATTCATGTATTGTATATGTGTAATTTATAGGTACGATTGATAAAAATATAATATACATAGCATAATTGTTTTTATTAGTTATTAGGCTATTCTAAATTCTAAATATTAGGGAGTCTTTAATTTAAATAACTCTATAAATATAAAAGCCCTGTGATTAAAAAACTTTTAATTATAGAAATAAATCAGATTTTGTAAAAACGTTAAATAGGTATACTCCAAATATGTTGTTTTGTTGCTGGAATCAACTAATCAGTCAAAATTTATTTAAGACAACATATTATTGATTTCGGCTCTTGATATTCAAGCCATCTAACATTATAAACATTGCAAGTGTTATAAAAAATTTACTTGATTAACTTGAAAAATTATCATAACACAAGTTGATAAATGCTTAATAAGAAAAAACAGCTTATTTATAAATAAGTTACAAATAATTTTTTTTTTCGTATAATAAATTAATTTATAACAGAATCGTTTTTAGACTTAGCTAATTTCAATAAATCCTATTCTATTTCGGAGATATAAAATATAAAATATAAAAAGTTTTAAATATATTTTGGGCTAAACAAAGAAATATATAGGATCAGTTAAAAATAATGGGGTTGGGGTAGGTTGTTCTTTTGAAACGAAGTAGTTAATAGGTACTTGACTACCTATACACTTAAAATACTTTCATTTACATTTATTCAATTTCAATTTGAATCTACTTTTAAATTATTTTTTTTTTTTTTCAGAAATACTAAGTTAACAGAAATTTAATTTCAATGAAGTAGTATTGTTGAACAACCAAGAAAAAAAACGAACAATTACATCAATTAAAAAAATTATAACAATTATAATACAAAAATTTAGGATATTTTATTAGATGAAAAATCTCGAATATTGCAAATGTGATAACAAGAATTACATTAGTATCTTATACAGACATATATATTCCTTATTGAAAAAAAAATATTTTTTATGATATTTTATTAAGTTTTATTTTTTTCTATTTGTAATGCAAAACACATCCGAATTTCTAGAAACAATGTTAATAATATTTTTATTAATTAGTATATACTTATTAAATAATGGTCAAACACAACAATTTAATGATACAAATCAAATATCATCACAATATAATAGCGCACTTTCAAATCAATATTCAACAACAGTTTATGGACCACAATTACAACAAAATTATCCACAAGATAATTTAAACTTAAATCAATATTCAACATTACAACCACAAAACCCATATAATCGTGATTATACAACATCTCGTAATTATTCACCATCAAGAGATTATAATATTAATCCAAATTCAATTAGTGGTAATACTATTGGTGGTGGTAGTAGCAATACTGGTATCGGTGGTATTGCTGCTGCTGGGACATTTTATGATCCAAATAAACAATATGGTAGTACACTGAATAATCGCATTTACGGTAATAATGATTATAATAATTATGGTGTTTATGGTAATGTATTAGATGACATTGATCCAAATTATTTTTGTCCAGAATATTGGATTGCATATCAACAGGTATGTTATCGTTTTATAAAATCACCACGTCGTACATGGCATGAAGCTAAAAAAATATGCCGTGCATATAATTCTGATTTAATAAATATTGATTCAATAAATAAGCACTCATTTATATTAAAAGAACTAATATTACAAAATCAAAAACAAAATCGATATTGGGTATCAGCACGTCAAACATCACCAAAAAGTTGGATAAATGATGATAATTCACAATTTTTATATATTGAAGATGCATTTTCATATGATGAACCGTCTGAATATCGTGATGATTTATCAATATTACAAGATAATAGGTTTTTATTAACTGGACGAAATCGTGATTATCAATATGATCAAAATGTATTAAATCAACCACTAGATCATTTAAATCCATATTATAATAATCCTTTATATGTATGGGATGATATAACAAGACGTTATAGATTAAGAGATCGTTTAGTTTATGGTTTTTCAAAAATTAAAGATAAGTGGATGTTTATACCAACATTTGATGATGAAACAAATTTATTTATATGTGAATCAAAACAATTGTATAGTCCTGATAATATTAATTTATTAGCTGATGAAAAACGTCCATTTGATTATGGTATTGAAGTTGGTGATTTAGAAAAAATACCACGTGGTCCATATTTTATAAAACAACCAGTTGATACAACATTCGATACATCAAAACGTCGTTTAATTAACGATGTTACATTAAGTTGTTTAACCGGCGGATATCCAACACCTGTTTATTATTGGTTTAAAGAAGAATATGTTAATAATGATTTAAAATTTCATCAAATTGATCCATTAAAAGATGATCGTTATACATTATCTGGTGGTAATTTAATAATATATGATCCAAAACAGATATTAGATCAAGGTTATTATCATTGCGTTGCTGAAAATCGTTTTGGTCGTATAAGATCTGAATCAGCACAATTGAATTTTGGTTTTATAATGGAATTTAATTTAAAACGTTCAGCTGAAGTATCCGATATGAACTGGGGTAAAGCACTATTTTGTGATCCACCACAACATTATCCTGCTGTTAAATATTATTGGTCCCGTGATCAATTTTTGAATTTGGTTGATGAAGATCAACGTGTTTTTGTTAGTAATGATGGTGCCTTATATTTTTCATTTATTGAAGCTGTGGATAGAGCAAATTATTCATGTTCAGTACAAAGTATGGTTAGTGATACTGGGCGTAATGGGCCATTCTTTCCATTACGTGTACATCCAAAAAGTGACGCACAATCATTAATTTTTGCTAATAGTTTTCCCAAAGTTTTCCCGGATGCACCTATTGCTGGTGGAGAAATACGTTTAGAATGCTTAGCTTTTGGTTATCCTGTGCCATCATATAATTGGACACGTCGTGGGGCACCATTACCACGTCATTCATACCAAACTAGTTATAATCGGGTATTGATTATACCAAATGCAACAATTAATGATAATGGCGATTATATATGTACAATTGATAATTTTAGAAAATCCTTAGAAAAAAAAATTACATTAAATATACAAATGAAACCAAATTTTACAATACCATTGAGAGATAAAATTAAAGACTTTAATAGTGATGTAAATTTTGTTTGTGAGGCAATAGCAATACCCGATGTTAATTACACATGGTATAAAAATGCTGAACGTTTAGATATTGATAAATTAGATAGAGATCGTTTTATAATACAAGATAACGTACTAACAATTAAATATTTGGATCCAGAAAAAGACGATGGAATGTATCAATGTAGAGCTGAAAATCAATTGAAAGCCGTTTTTTCATCAGCTCAATTGCGTGTATTATCTATGAAACCGTCATTTAAGAAACGCCCATTAGAATCAGAAATTTACGCTATTTATAATGGTAATACAACAATTGTGTGTGATCCTGAAGCTGCACCACGTCCGAAATTTCAATGGAAAAAAGATGGCAATATAATTGGAAGCGGTGGCCATAGAACGGTTTTGCCATCAGGAACATTAATTATAAGGCAAACATCAAGAGATGATGAAGGTATTTATACATGTGTAGCTACAAATTCAAATGGTACCGATGAAAGTAAAGCACGTTTAATAGTATTACAAGAATTACGTTTCATACAAACTCCACCACCAAAACTTATTACACAAATTAATCAATACTTATATTTACAATGTGAAGTTATATATGATGAAGTATTAGATGTTGCTTTTATGTGGACACATAATGGTCGAATACTAAAAGAATTTGACGATTTGCGTATACAGCCAGAAAGAAATTATTTAACAGTACATAATGTTACATTATTAGATGCAGGGGAATATGAATGTGTTGTTAAATCAGCTGTTAATCAGATATCAGCTAAAACACAAGTTATTGTAGAAGGTCCACCTGGTGCCCCAGGTGGTGTAAGTGTTATTGACATTGGTAAAACAAAAGCCTTAATTGAATGGGTTGATGGCTCTGATAATGGTAGACCAATATTATTTTATAATATATTAGGTAGAACAAATTGGAATCGAACATGGATAAATGTATCAGAACAAGTACAAGCACATGAAATTGATCGTTATACTGGTAGACAAAGAGCAGAAGTTGTTAATTTAACACCATGGTCTGGATATGAGTTTAGTGTATGTGCTGTAAATGATTTAGGTATTGGACAGCCATCAGCACCGTCCCCAATATATAATACACGCAGTGATAAACCATATATTGCACCAAGAAATGTTGGTGGCGGTGGTGGTAAAATTGGTGATTTAACAATAACATGGAATCCATTAAAATCAGAAGAACAAAATGCTCAAGGAATTTATTATAAAGTATTTTGGCGTTTACATGGTAAATGGGAATGGGCATCACAAATTTTAGATAAACAGGGTAATGTTGGTATTGCTGTTATTGATTTACGTAATAAAGATTTATACTATACTGAATACGATGTTAAAGTACAAGCAATTAATAATGAAGGAGCAGGACCAGAAAGCGAAGTTGTTAAAATATATTCAGCTGAAGATATGCCACAAGTTGCACCACAACAAGTTGTTGCTAGAAGTTTCAATTCAACATCATTAAATGTTACCTGGAATCCAATTGAAATGACAAGAGAGAAAATACGTGGCAAATTAATTGGTCATAGATTGAAATATTGGAAAGTCGAAAATGCTGAAGAAGATGCAACATATTATTTATCAAGAACAACCAGGAATTGGGCATTAATTGTTGGTTTGCAACCAGATACATATTATCATGTTAAAGTGATGGCATACAATGCAGCAGGTGAAGGTCCTGAAAGTGAAAGATTTATAGGTAAAAAACGAAAAATAAAATAAAATAGCTTTATATCTACGGAACATTTTTTTTATTTTTAAAGAGCGAACATATCGAAAAGCACCACAAAAACCGCCTTCATCAGTTTTTGTATATGGAGTTAATCCATCAACTGTACGTGTTATATGGCGTTATGTATCACCATCTCAAGAAGAAGAGCCAATACAAGGATACAAAGTAATTAATATATATATATATATATATATATACCCTGAGATCGGAAATGTATTAATACTGTATTAATGCAGAATTCAGCTTATCAATCGCAATTGCTGAATTGTGTATCGATAGGGTATAATTACAATTCTCATGTTTCGATGATTCCGATGCTTAACTTTATTCATTATTTATTACATTTAGCATATGTATATACTCAGTTTTTTCTTTGCGTTTAAAATTTTTATTGTGTTTACTCTTTTCAGGTAAGGGTCTGGGAATCAGATCAAGATATGACAACAGCAAATGATACAATCGTACTGATAGGAAATAAACTAGAAGCATATATTGAAAATTTAATACCGGGAAAAAGTTATAATATGAGAGTATTAGCTTTCAGTAATGGCGGTGATGGGCGAATGTCCAGCCCCACTACACGATTTCAAATGGGTAAGACATCAAATAGTCATTAAAAAAAGAAAAAAAGGTGTTGGTTTTCAATTTATTTTTTTTTCTTAATGTTTGGGTTTTGTTATTTATTTGTAAAATATTAAATTTTTTTTGTAATATATTTCTTTTACTTTTGATTTTTTTTTGTTTCAATGGGTTGTTTTAATTGATGTTGTTTAATACATTTAATATATTTATATATATGTTTTGCATAACAAAATTTCAAATGTGTTATTATTATTGAATTGCGTATTATTATCGTATATAACTGAATTTTTGAAGACGAAAAAAAGGTATTATGATTATTTTGCTTTTGCTTTTCTTAAAATTTATTAGTAACGTCCATAATTATATAAAAATAAAAAACCTCCCCTTTTCTGATTGTGTACATATATAAAATTTGATCTTATGCCTGCTTTTTAAAATTCAATAGTATTGTACGATGTGGTGGTATTGTCAGCCTTAATTACCCACCTTCCGCTTTACTTACTTTAATTTTACCTTTTCGGCTATCTTATTATTTAAGCAGAATGGCTCGGGAGTGTCAAAGGAAGATCTACTAGCATTTGTATTATTCTATTCTAAAATAATACTAATAATGAACGATTATTCTTCACATTAAAAACGATTTCTAACTTTATTAACAAATTTTAAAACTATTAAAAATTTCTTACCCTAAAATCCCTACTAGAAACTTTTATTTTAATTTACCTACAATTTGATTGGTTGGATTTTATTTATTTTTAAATTTTCTATTTTCCTTTTTCTTTTTTTAAAAAGTTATCTTTGCATAGATACATTATTAAACTTATTTCGTTTTTTTCAAGTCGTGAAATTTTATATTATTTTTATGACTTCTATTACCTACAAATTATCCTTTTAAATTGTTTGTTAATATTTTGACATTTCATCATAATTGCTAGACTTCATTAAAACTCGTAATTTTTTAATTATGTTACTTTGTTCTGATGAAAATGATTCTGTTAAATTTAAATGTTTAATGTGATCATTGTGTATGAATATAAAATTAAACTCTTGCTTGTAATTTATGCACATTTTGTTGTGGAAACTGGTTTTTAACTTCGCTGTCAATGATGTAAAACGCTTGGATCGTCATCTCGATTTCTCCAAATATACAATTTTGCGTTGTAATGTTATTTGTTATGCATAGTAAAGATATTCTTTGTCTAATGAATACATCCATGAATTTCTTTTATAGAGCTGAATCTAAGTTTTCGTAGGTTTTGATATTATTATTTTGTAACTTTCTGCTCTCTTTTGTTCAGCCTATAAATGAAATTCATATTGTCATTGTTTGGTTTCTTTTGTCATTAAAGGCTGAGATTGTTTGCATAAATAGTTATCGTCCTTAAAACAAGTACAATCTCTGAATTCTGCGTTGGATAATGTGTATGCGATAATGTAGATTTGTGATAAAATATTCCTTTTCTGTCTCTATTTTAACTGCTGAATTGATTAATACTGGTGGAAATGGAAAAATTTTGAGTATTTGAAACTTCATTGCTTTAATTAAAGGAATATTTAAAACAAATACAATATAATCTTGGGAAATTCTTGATTTCACTGTTGTCAATCCATATAATTGTTCTAGTGAAGGTATTTATAATTCTATTCGAATGTTTTGTTTGGTTAATTCGTAAAATCAGTGTATTGAATGTTCATGATGCGTATCCTGCAGTCCATTTAAAATGGTAAGTTGTATTTTTTGAAATTCATCAATCATTAACGAAATATATATTGACTCTTTAACAAGAATATGTTTTGAAGCTTATCATCTTTTTCGCTTGGCAACAAGAATGCCAACGTTCTATTTATTTCATTGATTTCACCCTCAATTATCTGTAATTGTTGAATTCTTTCTTTTCCATTTTTTTCATTAAATTCGTTGTTGCTTCAATTACCGATGTTTGTTTTTTTATGAGGTTAAATGACTTTTTTTGATTAAACTCAATGTTCTTAATCATTTTTGTTGCATATTCGTCATCTAATACACCTAATAGTTTATTTGCAATATTTCCTATTACATTGTTGTCCTATGTCAAACCACGTTTTTTCCTACTATGATTTATCGAACTATCAAATAATAATTGATTTAATTCATCGATTTCTTCTAGTTTGTAATCGTACCGCTCATTTAATTGTCTAGATACTTCATCATTCTGCATATCTGTGGTTAAATTTTTTAGAAGCTTCACACCCTTGTTGATGAATTTATTACGTGCCCAATAATTAGTTGTGCTATGGTAAACTATCAAATTCCACTTACTTGCCATGAGTTTCACAGTTTTTTACCAATGTTTTCGAAATATACTTCAGTTGCTCTATTTTATGTAAAATCTTTGCACCGAATACAATCAATGGCAAAAATACAAACGCCAGCATCATACTATGAGCGTCAAAAAAAAACCGCTCAGTAGAATCTCTTTTGTTTAACTCTTAATATCTCATATTTTAATCATACAATTCAAAAATAAATTTATAAAATTCAATTTAATTATTAACAAAATTTATGAAAAAAATAACATTAAAAAAACAATAACAAAACCAAAATTCAACAAATTCAAAAATACAGCCGTTTTTACGCGTCAAAAAAAACCGCTCAGTTGCAAGAAGTGTTTTAATTTTTTGAAAACAACGTCAATTAATATTTGGTATGCGTTTTTTTTTGCTTTAAATACTGTGTTTAATCTCCTAGGCATAGATTCAACCAGCGTTTATGTTAATTCAGAAGGTATTTTGTGCCATTTTTCTGAAATTACTTGCTTCAGCTCTTGCTTGTTGCTAATTTATCTTTTTTTTAATGTTCTTATCCAAATATTCTAATTATGGGACAATGACTGTTCGGAAGAGCTCCACGAAAAAAACCATACATTTCAGAAAATATTAAAAAAAGAAGACTTAAATGCAAGACAGAAATCTAAAATTTCGGACCTTAGCTTTTTGCAGAGGTATTCTAAACATAGCGTCCAGCTTGATTTTATCATACTAAAATAGTTTTGAAAAAATTAAAATGGATTTACTATTATGGACATTTATGTATGGGGAACAATAAAAGAGCTCGTTTATGCAACAGGACTCAATGCTGAATAGTCATCTGGGCTTGATGATAAACCACCAAAATGAGGAGATGTAGATGAGATAAAATTAAATTGTACTCCTTTTTTGCCGCATTCACGATCTATAGCGCTTGTAGATTATAAAATTTCATGACGTTCGACTAGCTTATTTCTTGCACCTACGAAATTAGTCGCGTTATCGTAATATAATTTTTCGCCAACACCTCTTCTGGCCACAAATCTTGCAATGAATCCATCTCATGTTAGATCTGATACAACTTCCAAATGTATTGCTTTTGTTACAAAACAGACAAGTACTACATTGTAACATTTTATTGGACGTTTTCGTTTTATATGATAATGACTCCAAAATGGTTCACAAAAATCTACAGCCGCTATTAGCAAATGCTCTTGCTGGTATTACTCTATGTTTCGGTAAATTACCAATCATCTCAGTTAGCAATTTTCGTCTTCTTTTGCAATGTAGACAAACATGTACCCTTCTTCGTATTACTTCTCTAATTGCCAAATTGCTGCTGCATGCAAGTGTTGTTTTTATAGATGATCAATGATAGAAGTGGATACGAAATCATTTCCATGCAACAATATTTGATATTTAGCGTCATACGAAATAGCTACCTCACATAATCTTCCACCTACTTTTAGAAGACCGTCTTCATTCAAAAAAGGATTTAAGTTGATTATTCTACTTCTTCGTCTTCAAATGTTTTCTCTGTCTCTTTCAGTTCACCTGGAATATCACGTAGTAGTAGGGCATTTCTAGAACTCCATTTGTGCATTGTAAACTTTGGAGATTTACACACATTGACTAATTGTTTTTTTAGTTGTATAAGTTCCGATATGGAATTACAACTGGTAATGACATCGTTTACATAAAAGTCTTCTATGGCTTTGGCTCCTGATGGAGATTTTATACCTTCTTCTTCTACCAATTTTTTAAACATCTTGTAGCTAAATATGGCGCCGCTTTCGTTCCATAAGTAATTGTTTGCAGCTTATAAACTTTAATTCGATGGCTAAGATATTTACGCCACATTATTAGTTGAAATCGTTGATCTTTTTATTTTTTTAAATCTTCAGTTAACACATGTGTGTATGTCCGAAATCTTAATAGAATATCAAAAAAATCGCCTTGCGCTTTCGGCCCTTTCATTATGACATCATTTAGCAATATATTGGAACGCAGGATACGTCGAAAATTACTCGTAGTTTCGCTGAACTTTTTTTTGGTCGTGTAACACAATGATGCAGTAGAAAATAATGATTTATCGGAATTTCATCTTCTCTTATTTATTTCATATGAATAAATAATTCATATTCTTTCATGAAATCTATATGTCTTTGTTTTATTGTCTGATTTTCTCTAACTTTGGTACAGTACTCAGGAATCTTCGAAATGCTATCTTTCTTTAATCTCCCAACAACTCTGTATTTGATAATATGGCTAAATTAACAACGAATCTCCCCTCGTCATCTCTTTCTGTAGTATTTTGAAAGAATTCTTCGCGTCTTTGTTCTTCATTGGATAGTGGCTTTGGTTTTCTTATTTCTTCTGCTTCCAGAAAAGTTCTCGCGATGACTCTAATTTTAAATTACGAGCCTTCCAAATATTTACTGCTGCAAAATTGGTGATTTCGCTCCAAATTTTATTTTTTTGGGCCCTTACTATTTCGTTATATAACTCTGCACCCAATAATAAATCAATATGCTGCGGTGAATTAAAGTTTTGATCTGCTAAACTAATATTGTGAGGAATTTTCTACTTGGAAATATCAATGTACTTCTGTGGGTGTTTATTAGTAATTTTCTTTATTACATGTGCTTCTATCTCCGCTTTTTAATAGTACATCTTGATTTAATTGTTGTATTTACTTTATTTGCAGGCACTGCTTTCAAATTTCCCACAGCATGTATATTCGTCTGATAATTTCTGTTATTTAATTTTAACCGCTTTTGTAATCTTTCGGTGATTAAATTTATTTGTGATCGTGGGTCGTATAATACCCGACAATCTACCTTCTCATTATTTTTTCCAAGAACTGTTTCTACTAGCTTTCCTAAAATTATATATTTATAATCAGTTTCTTCAGCTGAACAAGCTGCATTGACACTTGGGTTGGCTGGAATTTTGAAAATGTCAGCTCTTATTTAATTTTTGTAACCATTCATTTTGTCATTTCTTGCATTTGAAAGTCCTTGTCGTAATGCCCTTTTCTTAAGCAATTACTGCAATGATTTAACCTTTTTACTTCTAGCTGTCTTTCTTCTGGTTTTACATTTGTAAATCGTTCGCATTCGTAAATAATGTGATCTCCTTCACATGTTACGCATTTCATTGTATTGTAATGAGACATGAACATGTCTTCATGGTTCTCTTTGTTTTTTTCCTGTTTCAATCTTAATGCTTTTAGTAATTGGAACCGTCACTCAATAAATTTCAAAAATTTTTCTAATGATATTAATTTTCTTGGGTTCTGCAGGCTTTGTTCAAAAAGAGCGCGGATCTCTCTATCTATTTTTTTACTAAGATATGGAGCAAAATAGGATCCATTGAATCTAATATTTATATGTTCGTATTCTCAAAAAGCAGGACACCTTCTGTCATGAAATGTTTTCAATGATTTACTTAAACCGGCCGCAACTTAAGGCTCTTTCAATAACTTCTCTAAGACGTTTGACACTAATAATCTTTTGCTGTTATATCTATCGTTCAATATTTGCCAAGCTGCTTTATAGTTTGATTCAATCGTTGACAAATGTTTTATAAGTTTTACTGCTTCTCCGCTTAACTGGGCTTTAGGTAATACATTTTTTCTATTATTGATTCTTTGTATTTCAATAACTTGATGAAAAAGCTCTTTAAACTGTAGGCATTTACTGTAATCCCCGTCAAACTTGGGATTTTTAATTTGTGGTACTCTTGCCGGAACATTAGTTAAGTTTGTTACATTTGACATATCTTTGCTGTCGGCATCTTTGTTTAATATATTTCTCATTCGCTTCTCTGCTTTGCGAACTTCATCTTCAATTTCTTCCATATATACATCGTATCCATATTCATCGGCATCTTTAATTTCTGTGCATATGGTTACATCATCTTCTTTAATTTTTTTCCATTTTTCAACTAAATTTCTTATGATTATTTCATAGTATACCTTATCTTCATCGACAGCAATTCGATTTATGTATCGGCTTAAATCTTCAATATTCTTTAAAGCTCTTTTTATCAACAAGACGTTTGTATTTTCTTTTCTGACAACCGCTGTGTTATCAACATGTTCAATCTTTCACTGTCATGTTCAATCTTTCAAGAATGTCTTCTTGTGTATTAATCAAACTCTGCCATTATGAAAAATTGGTAAATTTCTTATATACTCATATCCATATTGATAATATTTTTTGAATGTTCTGCGTCTACCGCCGACGTCTTCAATCTTTGTTTTTTATTAATATTTTTTTTTAATGATCACGTTTTGTGTCTTCCTTCGATCGCGACTTCATGATCTGAAATGCTGACCATACCTTATACCTTCCTTAAATTACATCTAGGTGATCAATGTGGTGGTATTGTCAGCCGTAGACAATTTCCCACCTTCCGCTTTACTTACTTTAATTTTATCGTTTTGGCTAAAATTTTTTTGAAAAAAAGTGGTTTCTAGTTTCACTCTGTCCGTCCGTCCGCCCATTCGTCTGTGGACATGTTTACAAAACTTCTACACCCTTGAAGATGGAAAGCTCAAATTAAATATGTAAATAGCTCTTTACTAGAAACTTATTTCCGTAGAAGAAAATTTTTATCTATCTCCCCCCATCTAGAAGTTATACCCCCATAAAACCCTAAAAATGCCATTTTTCAACTTATCTTAAATTGGTTTTTTCAAATTTTTGATGTTGCTTTTTTTCTAGATTCCTAACTTTCTTCTAGAAAGCTAACGGTAAATTCCATGACATTAATAAATATAATTATTTTTCTTAACTCACGCAATTAACTATTAAAATCGAACATTATGTTAAGCCCTCTTTAAATTAATTTTTGCTTTATTTCAAAGACTGCATAAATCGTTCATCCTAAATATATGCAATCCTAGAAATAGTTTCGTTTATAACTAAAAATAATTTTAATAGTGTGGTAGATATACATAGATTGTTTTTAAAGGCAGTATTTTAACTTGTTGAAGGGAAAGTGCTACAATATAAACTTTATTTTTATTTTACTTTTACAAAATTATCTTTACATACGATACATTATCAAACTTATTTCGTATTTTCCAAGTCGTGAAATTTTATATTCTATGACTTTTATTTCCTACAAATTATCCTTTTAAATTGTTTTTTAACATTTCAGATTTTCTTTTTAATGCAAAACTAACCTTATTTTTTGCGTACAGCAAAAAGATTTTATTATTTTAGTTTCTTAGAACTAAAATATCCTTTTGCATTTTATTATCCTTTTACATTTTACTATCTTTGTCATCTTCATTTCTTTGAACTAACATATGCTTTTGCATTTTATCACTGCATTTTGTTTTACCGTGTTAACAAGTATCAAAATTGTTTTCAAAATTATAAAAATACTCTAATCACTAGACGATGCAGGAAATGAAATTCAAAACAAAAGTACTCGTACTATTTACTAGTACTATTTCTGAAATATTAAATTCAAAAATTACTATATTATCTTATAATTCAGTTCTTAAGAAATCAAAAGGGGATTCAGAAATCAAAAACTAATTGTGTATAAATATTGTATAACTCCAATTTTAGAGTCAAAATACGCATTACAAATTGCAATGATATTACGTTTACATGAAATTCAGTTTGCAATTATGAAAATTGAAGAGGTAATTGGACAAAGGGGTTAAACATTTTGACGAAAATCGAGCTTTTCGGATAGAACATCATTAAACTTTACTTATTTTAATCTGTGATTACTCTTATAGCTAGAAACTTGATAGAAGACGAGATTGACAGTGAACATAGGATGTAAATAACAAAAAAATTAATAGTTTTACAAGTTTTTAATGAAAAAATGTGTCAAAATGCAAATGTAAGTTAACTCTTTTGTCCACTTACCTCTTCTTTCTAAATTGTAACGATAATGCAATATAATTGCTGTTTTAAACTAGAGATGTTCTCTTATGTTTATAAATAGTAGTTAAGTTATCATTATATTGTCAGGTTAGACCGAATATCAATTGTTTTTGCCGACCGCATTGTATACACATTGTATATTATGTGATGGGACGAAATTCCAGATGTCGCGTTTTCGCTGGAAACGCACTTCTCCGTGGCAGGGAAGTGTAAATAAACTGCTTTTAGAGAGATGTCGGTCTGCCGGCTTGTGTGTGCACGCGTGAATCTCAAGTTCGGCTGAACCGATTTTGGTGAAGTTTTATATGTAGGTTTATATCGACCATGGCACGAATTGATCAACTTTCGGGATATATCCTCTTAAATTTTGGAAGAAATGAGGTATCAGCAACTGGACGTTTACTACGGCCCAAATATCAACCAAAAATCAACCGATTTCATTGAAATTAATTATTTAAATTTGAGGTGTTAAAACAATGAACCTAAAATTTCTTGGAAAGTTCAGGGCTCGGAAACTTAGCTGGGGGCCGATTTTTAATTTTTTACCACATCTACAGAAAGAATTGATGGAGTTTCTTGAAATTTGATATTTGAGTTGTGGTTATTACCGAAACTAACTGGCGTCAATTAAGTTTTATTGTAATTTTAAATTGTAAATATGTTGCGGTATTTATTTTGCATTTTTGCCAACTCAGCTGTTCTGTATTCAAAGATATAAGTACTTGAATTTATCATAATTAATCTAACGATTTTTGAGGGTATAAAAAACTTTTTTTTAATGGTGATACCCTTCATTTATTGAAATTACATTAGAAACTTCATAATATTATAGTAATTAAGGGTATTTTATGTAAGTATTTTAGTTTTTGTTTTCTGTGCGCTTAAAAGTTAATTTCTATGGGATTCTAACATTTTTCTGCATATATTTTCCCATACATATAAATAAAGGCAATGGGTCAATCATTTGAATACTGGTTTGAAAGGCTTCCTTTGTTTCAAAATTGCAGCAATGCGGTATTTATATATCCAATTCAGCTTTCGAAGTTTTTTTGATGAATGGATTAACAAAATGTGTTTGTTATTAGAGTTTTGAAATCGGGGTTAATTGGTTTATTTATATAATCATGAATATTAAAAATTATAGCGTTGGGGGTTACTGCAATTTTTTGTATTTTATGCAGAAAAAAAGCAAAACCAATTTTTTTTCTTGTTGAATATAACAATTTTTTTTAAATTTTTTATTTAAATTTTTTATTTAATTAAAATAGTATCCTTGATTTCGAAAATGCAATAATACGGTATTAATACTTAATTCAGCTTGTAAAATTTGAATTTATGAATTATGTATTAATATCGTATTACCGCAATTTAGAAGTCAAGGAATATGCATGTTTAATATATGTATATATCTTTGTTCTAAACTGCAATTATATTCAGTTTATATTTCCATTAAAAATGGAGTTCATATAAGCTGAATTGTGTATTAATTTAATATTATTGTAATTTTTAAGTTAGAATTATTGTTCAATATATTTTTATTTATTCAAAATATTTAATTATATTATTATAGGAAAAACAACATCAAGTTCAACTGCAAAGGTTATTTTTAATAAAACAATTTTATATGGATTAATGGTGATATTTTATATTCATAGAACGAATTTTTCAAATTAATTCATTTATTATAATTATATATATCACTTATACACACATATATATATATATATATATATGTTTACAATACAAAACAATACCATGTAAAAATTATGAATCTAAAATTTGTTTCTATAAAATTTCAGCTTAAAACTATACAGGTGTGGGTGATTCCTTCGAGTTTTTAAAGTAAAACATTTTTCTTAAAACAAAATTTATGTAAAAAGAAAACTACTGTTTGAAAGAAAAACATAAGTGAAGACGGCAATTTTATAATAAAAATATTAAAGAAATAAAAAACAATATTCTCCTTGAGATCGGAACTGTAATAATAGTATATTAAAGCAGAATTAAGCTTATAAATGCCAATTGCTGAATTGCTTATCGATATGGTATTATTAAAATCCGATGTCAGGGTCCTTTACATGGAAAAAGGCACGTTCGACATGAAAATATTGACAAAAATAAAAAAGATTTTCTAGATTTGAAAAAGTAAAAGTAAAAATATAGATATAGAATTTTTTCATTCTGATACATACTCGTATCTAGATATACCAATTATAACAATTTTTTTACTATAAAAACTCTTAAAGATTCACATCCCGAGAACTCAATACCAGTTCCGGACCACCCTGTACATATTTTGCTAAATTATACGTAGAAATCAATATATTAATTTTATACAATTTTTCGATGATGTGTATAGTGATTTAATTGAAGAAAAGAAAAATGACCTTTTCTTCAAACTTTTATATTTTTGAATATATATAAGATTATTGTTTTTATATTATTGTAAAATTTATAATTTAATTAAATTACCTAAATCATATAGTATATAACACAATTTTGGCTCGAATGAAAAATAATATTTTTAAGGTGTAAAAATATTTCGTAATCTCAAAATTCTAGGGTTTTGTGTCAGAACATGATATCTACATTTTTGCAATTTCGAGTAAAACACCAGTGAAATTTTACTAAAATATTAACAAGTGAAAATTAAATGAAGATCGTTTAAAAAGTTAGCTTTTTAAAATGTTGCGAATAAATATTACATAGTAGTAAAATTTTAACATATTTTTCTATATTAAATAATATATACACTTTTTCCATTTGCAATAAGTATCAATTAGAACTGAATAAATTTATTTATCTAGTTTTTAAACGTGCGTTTCACTTATATGAAAATAACCAACATAAACATTTAAATATGAAATGTAGAAATGAATATGTGCAATGTTTCATTTTCAACTTGAAACGAAACTGTAAAAAAAACTAGAACACATTTTAATTTCAAAAGTATATAACATGACATATCTATATTTCAATGCTTTCTTAAAAAATTTTATGATCTCGAGAAATGCTGTAACTTTTGATATCTAATTTTGTCAGAATTCAAAATTTTTTTTGAATTTGTCAAATTTTCTTTGCCAAAATAAATTTGTTAATCAAATTATCAAATTATCTTGCATTAGAAAGAGCTTAAAATTTTAAGTAATACTGCATTTTTGTCAAAAATGTAGATATCATTGATCTAAATTTTTCAATCAGTGTTTTCTGATAGAGAACCCTAGATTAATAATTGTATTGCGTAATTAAATTACTAAAGAATTTAGTAGTTATAAATTTGTAAATTGCAAATATTCTTTAATAACTGTAGTGTATTACTGAAATTTTGAAGTTAATGCGCGATTATTTGCCTTAATTTTGCTCTTATTGTAACAAGCCTTGTATGCAGTAAAAATAATACAATTTATGTTATCAAAAAATAATTTACAATATAGTTAGTACTGTGACGTATTTCTACGTCATCAAAATTCAGGATGTACAATAAATTTGTCTTATTAAGCAATACGATTTTATTTGCTGAATAGCGGTCAAGTTGACTTTATTTGCTTTAATGTATTTTGCGTGTAGTAATCTTATTAAAAACTTTGATTTTTTTTTTTTTCAAAATTTCAGTATATATTTGCGACAATATATCATATATAAAACGATTATTTAAAAAATGTAAATCGATAATCAACGTAAGATCTATAAATTTTAATCATTTCGTATTCAGCTATATACATTACAGCTTACGTATGCTTAAGTTGGTGAATTTTTGTAGAAATTTTATTAATTAATTTTTTTATTACAAGCACAAATAAAATTTGATTACTCGTATTGTCGAAGAAAATAATTTGATTATTAATTTGAAATTTTTAAATTTCGTTCTGAAAATTTTCTGAATTGAATAATTCAGTTTATATTATATCCCTTGAATTTGAATTACAATAATACGCAATATAGCTTAAAATACAGAATCTAGAGACAACAAATACAAGTTCAAAAAGCAGCAAAACTATCTTTTGCTTTCAAAATGCAGTAATATTTTATTAACACAGAATCCTGCTTATAAATATGAAATATGGATTATGTATTAATACCATATTACTGAATTTTCGAAGTCAAGGTGTGTTGCTATATAATTCAGCAATTAACAGTTCACAAACTGAAGTATGTATTGATACCGTATTATTGCAATTTGAATAAACAAGGTTTTATGTTACAGAATTGTGCATAAAAGTGAATGATTAATAAATTTTAAGTCTTAAGAATTCAATTTTATTTTAGTTTTATAGTATGTTTTTGTTTTTTTTTTTTAAATAATGTACTCGTATGTATGTTTTTATAGTATGTTTTTGTTTTTTTAAATAATGTGTGTACATTATGTGCAAAAATATAAAATATGAAATGTTGATTCAAAATTAAAGAAAAAAGCCAAAAGAAAATATGTATGAGTCATGTATACATTAAGCTAAAACACAAAAATAATATACTTGTATGTAATCAATATTATTCAAAATAATATATATGAGAAAATTTTGATATACCCTGGCTTTAAAATTGCAGTAATAATGTATTTATAAAAGAAATCAGCTTATGAGTTCTAATTGCTAAATTATGTATCGTATTTATACCGTATATTACTGCAATTATGAAGTCAAGCACAATAGTTAGTTAATTTGTAAACTGGATTTTTATTTATCACTTAATTGACCACATTATAGCAATATATATACTTGACTTCCCCAATTGTAGTTATACGGCATTAATACACAATCCAGCTTATGAGTATGAATTGCTGAATTGTGTATTAATACGATATTACTGCATTTTGGAAGTGAAGAACACATATAATAAGTATATAATGCATTATATACGTTCCATTATTAAAAATTAATATTTAATATTTCTATAAAACCAAAATAAAAGTCTTAGATTTTATTAAAAAACAGATTTTTAAAATGCCAATACGATTTTTTTAAAAATATAATTTTATTTTTTATCTAAAGTACATATATTGTATATATCATCACCATACATCTAGGGAAAACTAACTTTTCTGTTACATAAATTTCAATAATATTTTATATAGCAATTAAAATTTGTAAGCTGAATTGGTATAATTTATTTTTATACTCGTAAGAGACATGTATTTTTTTTGTAAAACTGATCATACGATTTGAGATGGATTTGTTTTTTTTTACTTAAATTTAGTTTTATAAAATTCCGTGACTTCAAAATTGAAGTAATACAATTTTTTTAACCAATTCAGCAGTTTTAACTTATAAACTGAATTGTTTATTAATACCAGATTATTGACATTTTGAAGTTCAAAGATTCGTTCTCGAATATTTTTTTATATTTTAACTTATACAAAAGATGGTATTAATTTTTTCCTTTAAAATATGTAGATACATTTTATAAATAAATATATATATATATAGATACGTTATATATAAGTACCTAATCAAGTGCTCAATTTCGGTAAACGATAAGATTGAAAAATGTAATGAAAAAGAATACTTCTTATATAATCAAAAAAATTAAGGTAATTTGAAAAAACATTCCTTATCAGTAATTGAATTTCGTCCATAAAGCATTTTTTTTTTTTTTTATATTTGCATGTAAATAACTTATAATACAAATTTTTTATTTTACACTTTGATATGCACTTTTGCATAAATAAATTTTTTCTATATAATTTTTTTTTATATATTGTAAAACTTAATATTAATTGTATAGTAATTAAGAAATAAACAAAGTTTTCACAAAAAATGTAGTTTTTACATGAACAAGTTTTTTCAATTGCATTATACTATTACATTGTTGTTGGTTATCCTTTTCAGCATATAAATTAGTTATAATTAAAGCATATCGTTATAATGCTTTAATTAAAGTTTATAAGGGAGTTACGATTTCTAAAATGTCTACGTGACTATGAATTTCGATTAAGGGATTTTTTAATTTTAAAAAAAATTTAAGAATGAGCTTGACAAAAAGCATAAACGATGTTTACCAAAAGGCGAATCAAATGATTTCAGTTGATTTATTCAAATATACAAACTTTAGTTGTTGAGTAATAACAGTATATTTTTGAAAATGGAGTTATTAAGATAATCACTAAGGTTTAAAAGTTGTACATTAAAATAGTTCATTAAGTTTTTTGAATCTTTGTAGTTCTAACTATCAAATAAATATTAAATCTGTATCTCTAGTTGTTAAAAATGTCGTTGGCGCGGATCGAAAATGTATACATATCAATGTGCAAATAAAAGAGAATAATTCACATTCTAGTAAAGGGTGTTTTTTATTCGTTTTATTTTTTTTTTATTATAATTATCCTTGACATTTAAGTTGTATAGAAATATACTTGATATAGAATCTGACAAAGGAATTGTAATAATACCGCATCGATACACAATATAGCAATTTGAATTTATAAGCTGAATTCTGCATTAATACAGTATTATTACAATTACGATGCCAGGGGTATTTATCTATGTAGAAGCAAACTGAAGGTAAAAAGTTAAGTCCAATAAAAATAAAATTGGAAGAAAATTTTGACATGTAAGGTTTTTTTTTTATTAAATAAAGCAAAATAAATGTAACATTACATTGTTTAGTTTTATTGTTTAAAAAACTTAGACTTTCGCAATAAGATTCCTAAACAAGATGGCAAAGTATGCGATTCATAATTCATAAATGAATGAAAAGTATGCGAAAGCAGCATTCTGCAGTACCACTTTTACTACTTTCGTATATGGAAATTTGCGATATTACATAGTGTTAAAACTTGAAATGCTAGAATCGTTTAGCAAAAATAGCACTACATAGTAGGTCTCTTGGCTTCCATATTACATATTGTAAAAAAAATATATTGTATTTCGAAAGCTTTCGATAATGCAACGAGTTTCAAATTGCTTGGAAACCGTTTTGAATGCCCAGAAAAAAGCAGAGAGCGCCTTGAAAAATTTCCAGCGATTTAAGAGGTGCTCCACTGAATGTAAAATTTATTAAAATTTTATTGTTTGTTAAATATTTATAGATAATTTAACGCATTGTGCTAAAAATGTTATTTATGTATATAATTATATCGGCTCAATTTGCACTTTTAGGTTAAAGCGAAATGCACTAAGTCCTCGAGATACGACATTTTTGGTTCTAGAAATTTATGTCGTAACTCGAATTGTCGTTTGAGGAGGGAAAAAAATGTATGGAAACAAAAAGTGAACTAGACAAACTGTTTTATAAAATAATTGATCTTTTTTTTTTAAAAAAGGTAACAAAGTTTGAAAAAAACAACAAAATATAATAACAAAAAAATTCAAATTTTGTAACAAAAATAAATAAAAAAAAATCTGATTAAGTTGATATTTTATCACTTCAATTCATAATCTTAACTACTAACTAGAATTTTTAACAAAAAAGAATTCATTATTGAAGTATGTGCTTTAGTTTTGTCTTATAACTAGATTCGGTATAGATTTTTATTCAAAAAACAGTAAAATCTGTCAAAAAAACAATTTTTTTTTTTAAATTTTCAATGTCGTATTAGGAACAATGTCGTAAGCTGAATAAAAATGATACAAATTTATATCATGTCGTAACTCGAAAAGTCGTATTAGAAGATGTCGTATCTCGAGGACTTAGAAGCTGACAATATTGCTTGAAGAACAATATTCGGTGTCAAAGTGGTATTTTACGACAGATTTAAAAATGAGAATGCTGTTAATGAATACATTTTAATGTTAATGAATTAAAAATGATAAGTCATAATGCATGCAATGTTATAACGTCAAAAATTACGTTCAATATTATTTTTTGAAACTATGCATTTTTTATGGCAATCTAGTAAAAAGCTTAAAAGCTCAAGTTTAAAGGCGGTTTAAAAACGACTTAAAAACTGTTTTTTTTTTTTTTTTTAAATGGAAGTCTTTGTATTGAAGTCCTTGTATTGAATTTGTTTATATATCGAATTGACAAAGTTCAGGAACTCAGTCCGTATATTACGTTAAATAAGTTTAACTGCGTGTTATAAGTAAGTATTTATATAATAAGTATTTTCGTGAATTGTGATTTTACTATCCCTATACACTATTCAGCTTATAGTTTGGGTATTTTTGATAATTCAATTATTTTCTGTAATATATAGAACTGTTAATCATTTGCAAAAATAAATGTTGTAATGTTTTGACAGTTTTTTTTTTTTAAACTACAACTGCAAAGTATAAGATATTAAAAAACTTATCGCAAATACGTTGTATACTATTTAATAGTGAGAAGAATTATAAGAGTAACTTATGAATTTTCGTTTTTAAATTTTTATTTATTTAACTTTTATTTTTAGTGCAATAGAAATTTAAAATAATATTAGAATCGAGGCAAATATTTTTGGTCACTACTTTGCTTTTATGCCAAAAAATTACAAATATTTTAAAAAGCTAATTTCTTTTCATTTATAAATTGTTGGTTTTGTTTTCTATTTCGGTTTAAATTTAATAAAATCATATGACTCTGTCAGAGTACTGCCAATAATTGCAGAAAGCTTTCTTTACTACAAGTATAGCAATTTTGCAGTTTTTGGAATCGTTTTTTATTGCTGTTAAAGATGAGTTAAGTCTTAAGCTTAGAAATGCAATATGCAGTAATATGATATTAATACATAATTCAGAAATTCATACTTATAAGCGGAATTGTGTATGAATACCGTTTTATTGCGTTTTGTTTCTATATGGTAGGTATATATAAAGTGTTAAATGTATTATAGAAATTTATATTCTATTTCCATTTTCTTTTTAGAAATTTTGATTTGTTCAAATAGTTAACATACACTTGTACTATATTATGGCTATTAAAGTCTCTTTTCAAAATTTCAGCAATACTATATTAATACATGTATGATATTCATTTTGAATATTGCAATTCCTGAATAATGCGTATTAATGCAATATTATTGCAATTTTGAAGTCATCATAAAAGTTAAAAAAAAAAATAAAAGCAAAAAAAAATTACTTGAATTTTTATGGCTTCTCGCAGTCAAATCATTATAAAAGGTAAAGGGAAATAAAACGAAACGAAATATGTATTAATTTTTTTGTATCCTCTCAAAAACAAACAAAATAAGTAGTGTTTTATTACAGTCTTTCTATCTAAAAAAATTTTTGGTAGTAATTTAAGCTAATAATAGTGTGTTTTTGTTGCAATAATTAAATTAGATACAGACGTTTGTTAAACAAAAAATTATAAGAAAACAATAAATAATTCACTGTTTTTGTAATCGCACAAAAAACAAAAAAAAATTTACTTTCTTATATTATTATTTGAGCTTCTTAGCCCATAAAAAACACAAAATCTAAATAATTTTCCCTCTTATTTTGGGAGTAACGGTCATTTTTTTTGTTTTGAAAAACCAAAATTTGAAAATATAAAAAAATATAAATATTAAAATTACTAATTTTAAATAAAATTTATAATTAAATTTTATAGTACAATTATGAAATGGATATTTCACTTTTATAAAATAACTGTAATTATAAATCAATTAATAATGGTTGTTTCTTTACCACAATTTATTCGTGTTGGTAAGAATATTTTATTGTAAAAAACAAATATATATATATAATATTTTAAATGCAATGTTATAATTAATTTATTATTTTTGATTAATAAAAATTTATAATAATATGAAAAAAATAATTAGAGGAATATAGAGCAACACAGAGATAGAGAGAGAGAGAGAGAGAAAAAGAGGGCAAGATGTTATTAAGAGGAGAACGACAGACGTCGAATATGAAATCTATATGTTATTAAACAATTCTCCTATATACATAGTAAAATTATAATATCTATGACTTCCTTATTGCAGTTATATTGTATTTATAATTTGATACACAATTCAACAATTAAAAATTATAAGTTGCATTGAGTATGTATACGAGTATCAATACCGTATATAATACATAGTAGAACTATAATTTTTTAGTCAGTATATGGTATTTATATATACAAAGTAATATATTATTAATCTATGTTTAATATTTTTTTGACATAGTTTCTAATTTAACATATAACCTAAAAATAAAATGAACAAAATAATATAAAAAGAAAACTTTTAAAAAACAACCCTTGTATCCAAAGCACTAAAAAGTAAAAAATAAATTTCGAATATACGTCCAATAAAAGCAAAGTTAAAAAAATTTAATGAAAAGTTGTGTTTGAAGAATCTCACCAAAAAGGGTTTAAAGAAACAAATGGCTTATTTTATAAAGTTCTCACAATATAAGCTCATTTTCACAGAAGCATGTTTGTGCGCACAAGACTCGACAATTTTTTCTAAAATTTGAAGTATTTGGCTTGAATAGATTCAAAGATATCGGTTTTCGCCAGGGAGGAGTTGTATAGAAGTTCATCGAACCGAGCCAGCCACAAAGAAAAACCAACAAAATATCGCATTGTAATTGGACTCCATGCAAAATTTGAAGCCCATTGGACTTGAAGAAATAGCTTAAAGATCGATTAGAAAAACCCAAATATCCGGTGTGTGTTAGCACTAGGGTTCTAAAAAGAGATGATATACTGAAAATGCGTAGGTATAACAAATTCAAAAAAAAGAAAATTACAAATTAAAAAATAAAATTTTTAATCAAAAAACTTCTAACTATGCTTCTAACTATACAAAAATAAAAATCAATTCTCTCCATATTATAGCTCTGAAAAACCATAATTTATTCTGTGAGAGTTCAGATATAATAAAAGACGACGTCTTACATTACGAATTGGCATTAATATTTGAATAAATTCATAATAAAGGGGAAATTCATTTTGCAGATAAAATGTCCTATAAAAACAAAACGCAAGGTTATTATGGTAAATTTACAAAATTGCTGTAAATGTGAATAACTTTTCGAATACATAGATACCTCTATTAATTTTATATTAATATTATTAAAAACATATAAGAAAAATTGTAATTTTTTAAATATTATTATGTTAATATTGCTTGGCAGTTTCAAATTTCCGCAGAGCAATATCAATTAGACTTGGCCACTACACAAAACAATAACGAAGAAAGATTAAAAGATTTATCAGAACAACACGGTTTAGTAATAGGCGGTTCATCCTATAGGCAGGTATCTCCGGATGGCAGGACAAAATCTAAATAGACCGCATATGTGTTGATTAGAGATGGATAAAAGTAATGGACGTAAGAACTTGGAGGGGGGTAGATGTTCAGAGTGACATGCCACCCAACTGCAGACATAAAAATCAAACTGGCAGCTGATTGAAGCGGCTTGACGTTTGCAAGCTAAAAACAGAAGGTACACAGCACGAATTCGTATCAAACCTGCAGCAAAAACTGAGCAGATGTCAGAATCGAAATCAAAAGCAGACACACGACATATATCGTCAAGAAGAAGGTGAAAAAGTCTTGGGGACTATTAGACATAAGAGGAAGCAGTGGATCCCTGATGAAACATGGGATTTAGCTGCACTAGAACAAAGAAAGAAAGAACATAAGACAACAGCTACTAACAATCCATGATCTGAATTTGAGAGACCCACATGTCTATATATGTAGAAGAATAAAAAAAAATGGCAAGAATTAACAAGAAAAGGTTTTTTAATAACGTTACAAGAGAAGCTCAAATAGCTGCAGAATAAAATAACGCTCGACTGCTTCATAGAAAGATTCAAAAATAATAAAAAAAGAATTTCGATATTTTCCTTTTCAAAATGCCCTCATTTCAAGTAATATCTAAAAATCATTTACCTAATTTTAAGAAAACCAAATTTCCAATATCTTAAAGTTGAAGGTCAAAGAAAAAAATTGAATAGAAAATTTTCTTAAATTTCAATAGTAGCTCTCAAAGCAACATAAAAAAAACAAAGTACTCATAAAGAATAAAACAACTACTCTTAAAAAAGGAAAAATGTTCCAAAAAACCATGAGCATAGAAACGATTACAGGAATCTTTTATGAAATTTTAAAAAGCTTATTTTAACTTATAATAAAACAAACCACTCTACTTGTTTTCCTATCCCTTTCCCGCACTCTCATTTTTACTCCTTTCGCTTCAAGTAAATGAGAAATAAGTAAAACTGCCTTTTAAAATATATTTTTCTTCTGAATATTTGAACAGAGTCGATACAATTTATGAAGATATCTTCATAGATAGATTCTCTTAAATAGGATCTACCGGAAAATGAGACCAATAAAGAATAAGAATGGTAATTTGTTCGCATTAACCCGAGACTAGTTAAATTGATGGAAAGAACTTTTCGCAGAAACCAAAAAACATGCCCAATATACAGATTTAGAAGACCAAAAACCTAATACCAGAGAAGACACGACTACCAAAGGGGGTACACTAACCAACAGAGAAACAGTTGATGCAATTAGAAAGTAGAAGCTAATAAAGCGAAGGTTTTGATGGCATACCAGTGGTGAAATCAATGTTGCTGCCAATGCACTGAGGCCAATAATAGAGGAAATATGGCAAAACGAAGAGATCTTCAAAGAATAGGAAAAGGGGGTCATAATCAAACTACATAAAAACGAAGACTTATCAGAATGCCAAAATCGGAGAGGAATAACAGTGCTAAATAGTGTAATAAAAATAATTGCCCTAATAATACATGCCCGAATTGTATAAAAGTTAGAAAAATATCTTAGAGAAGAACGGGCAGGTTTTCGCCAGAATCGAGGCCATATCGAACATCCAAACACAATGAGATTGATAGTCCAAACATAATTACTTTTTTTTACTCACACAATTAAACCTTAAAATCGAGCATTGTATTATTAACCCTTTAAATTTATTTTTTCTTTATTTCAAAGACTGCATAAATCGTTCATCCCAAATATATGCAATCCTAGAAATAGCTTCGTATATGAATGAAAATAATTTTAATAGTATGGTAGGTGTACATAAACTGTAATTAAAAGCAGTAGTTTCACTTGTTGAAGGGAAAAGTGCTACAATACAAACCATTGGTTTGACCCAACTTTATTTTAATATTATTATTCTTCAGAATATTTATTTTAGAAAGATGACGCAAGTTTCTTTTTAATTATTTAATTTTTTTCTTTTTGTAGAGAAAGTCAAGATCCGTAATTTTAAATATTTTTGTGTCCTAGAACATAATCCTTAGGAGTTTTTCAAACAAAGTTGCGTAGTTATTTATAACTTGCATATTATTGTCTTACAAAATTATGTAAATAACTTTATAAATTATGTAAATAACAAATATTATGTAAATAACTAATACAACCTATAGTTCAGGAGGCAGAGTAAAGAGATGTAAAGAGTTCATTAATCAGAGTTCAATTTAATCAATAATTAAAGTTCAGAATGGTGGGATTATTCTAATATGGACTTCAATGGAAATTTCTTCATGCAACTGCAGAACAGATGGATGACGTAATCAAAGGAACGAGTTAAAGGCAGATAATTTTATTTTATTCTAATTTTCCCATAACAAGTTTAAGCTCAAAATTTTAATTTTTATATTTTTTACCAATCGCGTTGTGTATACGATAAAGTAAGTTATGTGATGGCACCAAATTTTGGATGTCGAGTTTTCGGGGGGAACGCATTTCTCTATGGCAGGGAATACTGAACTATTTTTAGCAACCTTTCGGTCTGTCGGTCTTTGTGTGCACGCGTGTATCTCAAGTTCGGCTGAACCGATTTTGATGAAATATGCAAACTGGGAAACTGGACCTCTTGATGGGCCTGTTTTACATTTTTGATAATTTTCAAGAAAATATTCAACAGATTGAAATTTCATATATAAGATTCATTCGACCATACGCGAAACCTCCTAACTTTTGGAAGAAATCAGGTGTCAGTAACTAGACGTTTACTACGGGCCAAATAAACATTTTTGCGTATATAAATAATTAACCGATTCAATTGAAATTTAATATTTAAATTCGAGTTGTTAAAACAATGAATCTATATTGGTTGTTTAGTTTTTTCAAAAAATCAGAGGTCGGAAACTGATCTGGGAGCCGATTGAGGGAAGTTCTTGAAATTTAATATTTGAGCTCTGGTTGTTACCACAAGGTACTGACGAGCTTTTCTTATAATTCGGACGGTACAAAATGAAACTCTAGTAAGAGCCAAATTTACATTTTTCTAGGTATGTTAACTAAAAGCTTATTAGTGTTATTATTGGTTATGTGCTGATCACATCAGATTTTTTTACTTATTATTTTACTTTAAGATCACTTCACACGGTTTTGACCAAATAAAGTAAAATTATATTTAATTACAGATTTTAGTAACGAAAACTAAATTTTTAATAACTTTTTTTCTTGTAAATTAATTTTTGTTTTTAAGCGCAAAAGACTGGAAGAGACTTGAAAGATTTGGAAACAACTTAAAAACAACTAGACGATATTAGAACCTTTTTTGTTTCTTCTTTTTTTTCTTATAAAATATTACTACTTATAAGAAATATGTAAAATTATAAAATTTGGAACTAGTTTTTTAAAAATAAATTTTCTTTAGTTTTAAGATTCGCCATAAGCCAATCTTAGTAAAAAGAGTTAAAATAATTATATATATTTTTTTTGTGTGAATTTTTTGTTTTTGAAAAATCAAACTGTGTTTCATTAAAATTATTAACGAATATAATAATATCAATAGTGAAATAAACAATCTCAAATAACTCTTAAATCCTTCAGCCGAGGCAAATAAAATTTAAGGTTTATAAGCTTGTTTTTTTTGAAAAAAGCTAGTAAAACCATTTATAAATTTAGAATAATTAATAGCTTTTTGCCTCGGTTTTACAATATCCCAATGCAAACTTGAATTGCGATTTCCTAAAATTCTATTGTTTGGATGTATGGCATTCTATTTTTCGGGTGGCAAAATATATGATTTTCAAATTTTAGCGAAAAATAAGGGTATACCTCAGCAAAAAAATGTATGAGTTTCGAAAATATACGAGAAACTGCTAGAGATTGTTGTAGAGACTTTGAATATATGCCTGTACATAATATCAAATTCAAATAGGATAGCGTGGTCAAATATATAGACCATGCAGTTTTGATTGTTAAAATAAACCAAATTATTATTAGATCTGCATTTTAGTATAAAGAAGTTAATGAACTTTTGTTTTAGAGTTGTCTATAATATTATACAATGAGCCTTATTCTAGTTGTCGAAGTAGAGCGACATTTGTCGTTAAGACTTGAATTTGATATTCTAATCGGCGATCGCAGTGACACTTGTCGGGGAATAGCGGGAAAATGTGTTTCAGCCATATTTCAGTTGTCGTTCTGATTCGAGATATGTCGCAGTGAAACGACCTTTTTTGTGGAAAAGTATTTAACAAGTGACAAGCAAGAAGGATACACCAAAAATGCAAGTTAAAACAAAACAATTTAACAAAATCATAAAAAAAAATTAATTTTATACATAAATTAAATCATAAAATATATAATTTAATTTTTGTTTTTAACGTGAAAGTATTTATAAATTTGAAGAATTGGAAATTTCATGACAAAAATTTACGGGTACTCGTTTTTCTCTCGAATATATTCAGTAAATATACAAAGACCTCCTTCGGAAGTTTGTAATAGTTTATAAATCTGTGAATAAAATAAAATGTTTGTGACTAACTTACTTGAAAAATTTATTGTATTGGCTTACACTACATTTGGCAAATCCAATGGATTAGAGCTGTCGCTAATCTAAAATCTTTTGATCCTTAATTGTTGTTTTTTTTTAATTTCATCACTATCGGAATTAGATGAATCCATAAACTATAATGCAAATGACATTTTTTATTATTTAAAAATTTATATATACTGAAATTTTTTTTAGTTTGAACTTCACTCGCCAAAATTTATTTTTAAAATCTATCAATTTTACTTGAAACGTTTCATTTTCGATTATTTCTCGCACTCACGTCACTCGACAATCAGAATACCACATTTCAAATGATGTGACAGCGACAACGATGAATGTCACCTAAGTGACGCGACAACTAGGATAAGGCTCAATATCTATAATATTGTACACCTTATTCTTTGTTATATGTAATCCGATATTTGTACTCATAACTTAGCTAAGGAGTTATAACTGTTGATTTGTGTTATAATTGAATTATTTCTATACAATTTTTGAAGTCAGCAAGATCCTATTTCGATAAAGATCAAGGTTTTTTTTACAAATAGCAATTATTGCTTAGTATACATTATTTATTCAGCCTTATTCTACTATACGTGACAATTTGCATTTTTTTTGCGAAAAGAAGCGAGCCTAAAAATCTTTTTATGTTAAGAAGTTATAAAATTCTTTTTAAATAAATTTGTGACCGAAAAACGTATAAATAACAAATACTTAAATTACAGAAAGAATGATGTTTTTGAACATTATTTGGTTTTTGGGTAAAAGCAGAGGTAAAAGTGATGAAGAGAATTAAGAAAATAAAAAAAAAATTTTTATTAACTCGATTAAGATTTGAAATTGCTGTCGATTGGCTACTTTTACAGTGGAATCAATAAAATTACTCAATATTAATATCTAAATATCGAATAATACTTACATCTTCTCCATTTTCTTTAAAGTTTATTATTCAGCAACTTTTATATCTCTGACAACAACAAAATATACGGGACTAAATGTAACAAAAAAAAAAAAATAACGTCACAATTTTCAAAAATGCGTCAAGTAGAATAACATTATTGACGCTTTTTGTAACAAATAGTAAGACGCGTGTCTAGTATAATAACAAATCTGTCACCTCAGACATTTTTATGTGTGTAGCGTTTAGTAGAATGAGACTATATGAGACTATTATGATGACTAAATATCGGTTTAATTGATATTTCAACGTCATGAGTCAATTGTATATTGCACACATCTTTATTTAAATTTTTGTTGTATTTTGTAAGTAAATGATTCATTCCTTTTTCCTTTAATTTTCATTTTATAAAGGTGCTATTTTTGATGAAAATCAAAAAAATGGTCCCACTGAATTTGCATTTAAATATGCTGTACATAGTATAAACGAAAACAAAGGGATTTTACCGGAAACAAAATTAATTTTTAATATTCAATATGTTAAAAAAGATGATTCATTTCACGCAACAAAAAAAGGTTAGTATTTGTATATGTAAGTATATATATTTATATATATGTTTGTGTAACATCTTGTAATGCCCTTTTCAAACCATCATTTATAAATGCTGAGTTGTGAGAATAAAAAATTTTTTTGAATTACGATATAAATTTTTAAATAAACGATATAAATTATTTTACAATTGCATATTTGCCGTCCATAACAAATTATTTTCATATAAATCTAAAATATTAATTTAAATTTAAACTATTAAAAAAATGATTAAAATATCATTAAAAATATTAATTATATTATTATTTAAATTATATATTAACATTATATATAACCTTAAAAATGTAATGATAATATCTAACTACAAAATTCAGCAATTACAATTCATAACTTTTATTAAAATTGTGTATTTTATATTAAAATTAAAATTTCGAAGTCAGAAATGATATTTGTTTTGAATATTTTATTTTAATTTATTTTAATTTATTTTACTTTATTTTGGTTTATATAGTTTGTTCTCAAATAAAAATGGGTGTTCAGGCAGTATTTGGACCTACAGATCCTATATTAGGATCTCATATACATTCAATATGCGATGCAACTGATATACCACATTTAGAAACACGTATAAATGAAAATAATGAAATAAAAGAATTTTCAATAAATTTACATCCAGCACAAGAATATGTTAATTATGCATTTCAAGATGTTATAAAATACTTAAATTGGACAAAATTAGGGATTTTATGCGAAAAAAATTATGGTGAGTATTTTATTGTTATACAATTCAGCAATAATCATAATTTATATGACCTGTTTTAAATTATCCCTGAGTTCGGAATTGTAAAATTGCTGTAATAACATTTAATTCAGCTTATAAATTCCAATTGCTGAATTGTGTTTCAATTACTACAATTCCGATGTCATGGTAATTGAAGTCTTAAATTAAGGGATTTTTTTTACTACATTTATTCATATAATTAAGTAATTATAAAATATTTACAGGTATAATACAACTTAGAGAATTGGTAAAAATGCCTGGATTAGAAGTTCATATACGACAAGTTGATGCTACATCATATATACAAATTTTAAATGAATTAAAAAATAAAGAAATTCATAATTTAGTAATTGATACAAAACCCGATAACATTTCCTTATTATTAAAAGGGGTAAGCTAAGCTTTTAAGTGGCGTTTAATACAAATTCAGCTGCTTCTACTTGATATTCTGTGCAATTCAGCTTAAATATTTTAATTACTGAATTATGTAGAAACGCTATGTTATTTCAATTTTGAAGTCAGCGATATAAGAAGTTTTTATTATATTTTTTCATATTTAAGTTTTGCAATTTATACTTTGTTTATTCCTTTTTTATAGATTCTTCAATTGCAAATGAATGAATATAAATATCATTATTTATTTACCAGTTTTGATTTAGAAACGTTTGATTTAGAGGATTTTAAATATAATTTTGTTAATATAACAGCATTTCGTTTAGTTGATATTGGTGATGTTGGTGTTAAAGAAATTTTAAAAAATATGCAATTATATCAGAAGAATTATTTAAATAGACAACTTTCAAATAATTATTCGATAACAGTTGAGAAGAATTTTAATTTTAATAATAACGGCATTAAAAAACCAAGAGCAATACAGGTAAAATAATCAGAAATAAATGCATTTTTTATAACTAAATCTACATAATAAATATTCAATAATTTCTAAAATGCATTAATACAGAATTAATACACAATTAAGCTCGCTGGATTTTAATCGCTGAATTTTTTTATAGTATTACTGCAATACTGTAATATTGAAGTCAAATTCATAAAATTTTATTGTCTTAGTCAGTCTATTATATTATAACTAGTAAAGCCCCGTCGTGAAGGTGTCATTTACCCCCCCCCTTTGCTCATCAATCCCCTTCTTCGTTCGATGGAAACGCTTATGTAGTGCTATTTGTTAATAATTTTTTTTGAGCCATTTTTTTAGTATTTTTTAAGTGATTTTTTAAGTGATTTTTTAGTACATTGTAACACTGTTATACGGGGATATTGCTAATTATAATATAGGTAGATTTCGAAGTTGCAGCCTTGGATTTGTTTCGATTAGTAAATCACCACCGTGTTTCCACTTTGAGAACACAAATCTTTGTAAGGAAGTTGGCTTGATTACTTTTTTCAAAAGCGGTTTAAAGCCACAAAAAAAAATTGGTGATCAGCGACCCAAGAAAACAAATGTAAATTGGCACTGCGTTGTATTATAAAACTTGGTTGTTATGTTTTTTTATATTTTTATTTATTAATTTTTTTTTGATAGTGTAAAAAAAAATCAAATTTTTATTAGAACAACTACCAAAAAATCAACATCAGGAAAATCAATCCAAAAAATTACTTAAAATAATCACTTAAAAAATTACTAAAAAAACCCTTGAACAAAACTCTTCTTCTACCATGAGAACATTATCAAAAAGGCATCGTCAAGAAAATCACTCAAAAAATCACTTGAGAAAGTGACACAAATAGTCACTTAAAAAATTCCATTGAAAAAGGCCCTAAAAAATCACTCAAAAAATCTCTCAAAAATGTCACTCAACAAATCACTCAAAAAATCACTCAAAGAGCTGCGTCTAAAGGTGCAGATCTCAGCTTGCTGCGTCAAGCCGTTTTCATATTAGAGACTTTCAAAAATGTCATCACCGACCGACAAACAAACTAATATACAACACTGGGCTATTATTATAATAGATAATGCTAATGTTAAATTTAATTTGACTTTTTATTAGTTTTTTTCTTTAATTCACTGCTTTAGACTGAACCAGCTTTAATGTTTGATTCAGTTTATATATTTGCAATTGGTTTACAAACTTTAGAACAATCGCATACATTACAATTACCAAATATAAGTTGTGAAAATGAAAATCCATGGGATGGTGGCCTTAGTCTAATCAATTATATAAATGCTGTAAGTATATCATATAATAAAATATTAGTGGGTGTTTGTGTGTGTGTAAGAATTATTAATTTAAATTCAATTATAAAAAAAATTATTATATATATATAGGTTGAATGGAAAGGTCTTACTGGTCCAATACAATTTAAGGAAGGCAGAAGAATACAATTTAAATTAGATTTAGTTAAATTAAGGCAACATTCAATCATTAAAGTTGGTGAATGGTCGCCCCAATCAGGTTTAAATATTACAGATCGTTCAATATTTTATGATTCTGGCACAATGAATGTAACATTGGTTGTAATAACAATATTGGTAATTTTTTTTTTATCCGTGGGTGAAGAAAGACGTATAAGTTCATTTTGTGCAAAATTTATATTATCACAAATAGAGACGAAAACAAGTGCTCGTTTTTAGTAAAAGCATTATAAACTTATAAATCATTTTCTATTTATAACCCCTTTTATTAGTTGAGAATTTAATAGAGTTGAGATAGTTTTTACAGAAAAATGAGCACACGTTTTCTTTCCTATTTATGAATTCACATAATACATAATGCACAGAATGGATTTTATAATCCTTTAAATTAAAACGCAATTAAGTTTAAATTCAGAAATTTGCTGTTAAGTCTTAACTTTTGATCTTTTTTTTATTTAGGAGACACCATATGTTATGATGCATTATGGTAAAAATTTTACTGGAAATGAACGATTTTTTGGATTTTGTGTGGACATATTACATCGTGTTGCACAGGAAGTTGGTTTCGATTATATATTGGATTTGGTACCAGATCGAAAATATGGTGCAAAACATCCGATAACAGGAGAATGGAATGGAATGGTTGCTCAATTAATGAAGCATGTAATTTAATGTTATAAGTTGAACAAAATTTTTATATAAAACTTTCCTTTAATTTTTCATTTATTCAGCTATTAAATGTTATACTGTAGTGATATAAATCGATTTTCATAATTTTTTAATATTTATAACACCCTCATATCAGGATTTTAGTAATACAATTCGTGAATTCTTATATAATTCGTTATCTGAATTTTATGGTAAGTTGAATAATGCCGCGCATATTATTTCAATTTACGAGGTCAGGGAACAAAAAGCACTATTCAATAGAATATTAAATTTTATAAGATTTTTTCTACTATAGTTCTGATATCAGGATGTACTTTAATTTTTCTTGTTAATAATAATTTTAACCGACTGCATTGCATACAATAAGGGAGGTTATATGATGCCAACCAATTTTTCATATCGAGTTTTCTGTGGGAACGCGGTTCTCCATGGTAGTGTAAATAAACTATTTTCAGAAACCTGTCGGTATGTCGGTCTGTGTGTGCACGCGTGTATCTCATGTTCGGCTGAACCGATTTTGATGAAATTTTATATGTAAGTTTATTTCGACTATGGCACGGATTGATTAACTTTTGGGATATATCTCGAGAATTTTTTAACGGGCCTGTTTTACATTTTTGATCATTTTAAAGAAAATATTCCACAGATTTACTTGAAATTTCACATATGAGCTTCATTCGACCTTACGCGAAACTTCCTAACTTTTGAAAATAATCAACTGGTTTCATTGAAATTTAATATTTTAATTCGAGGTGTTAAAACAATAAATTTATAAATTTTTTGGAAAGATCAGGGCTCCGAAACTGATCGGGGGGCGGATTTTACATTTTTTACCATATCTACAGAACGAATTGATGGAATTTCCTGAAATTTAATATTTGAGCTCTGGTTGTTACCAGAAGTTACTGACGAATGTTTCTTATAATTCGGAAAGCACAAAATGAAAATCTACTAAGACCCAAATTCACATTTTTCTAGGTATGGTAACTACAACGTTATTAGTGTTCTTAAAGGAGTGCTTAAAACGCATTTTCATAATCTTCGGGAAAACTTTTGCTAATCTATATAATATACATTGCGGTCGGTTATGTGCTGATCACATCAGGTTTTTTTTTTCTAATATACAAATTTTTAAATATATATTAAAGAAAGCTGATTTAGCTGTTGGATCAATGACAATAACATATGCAAGAGAAAGTGTAATAGATTTTACAAAACCATTTATGAATTTGGGTATAAGTATATTGTTTAAAGTTCCAACATCACCACCAACACGTTTATTTTCATTTATGAATCCATTAGCTATTGAAATATGGTTATATGTTTTAGCTGCATATATATTAGTATCATTAACAATGTATATTGTTGCAAGATTCTCACCATACGAATGGAATAATCCACATCCATGTGATACAGAAAATGAAATTATTGAGAATCAATTTACAATTGCAAATAGTTTTTGGTTTTCTGTTGGTACATTAATGCAACAGGGATCTGATTTAAATCCAAAAGCAACATCAACACGTATTGTAAGTGCAATATGGTGGTTTTTTACATTAATTATTGTATCGTCGTATACAGCAAATTTAGCAGCATTTTTAACTGTCGAACGTATGGCAACACCAATTGAAAATGCAGAAGATTTAGCCAGTCAAACAGAAATATCATATGGTACATTAGAAAGTGGCTCAACAATGACATTTTTTCGGGTAAATATTGCAAAAAAAAAATAATATACATCTATATGTACATACACTGAAACGAAAACATATTGCAATTAATGTTGAGAAAGTGTTACCAATATTAAAAGCACTGAATTCATTTCTAAAGCATAACTAACTGTTACCAACTAACTGCTAAAAAGTTTCAGTAAATTTACTCTATATTATGTTAAAAATTTAAACTTTTATGTTATGTTTATATTATGTTACTTTAAACTTTTGTTTTCTAGTCATTTTTTTTAAATCATTTCACACATTTGTTTTTAAATCATTTTTTTATAAAAAATGACTTATAAGTCAGGATTTTGAATTCCAGGTCCGCTCAGGAAGAAGTCTCAGGTTGAAGATTAGTACTAGTTTAAGACTGATAAATTCGAAAATTTTTATAGTGGGATAATTCAATTATTCTAATTTCGATTTTAATAAAAAGCATGTTCTTAATGATTTCAATACAAAGCATGAAAAAAACTTCAAAATTTGCAAAGGAAAACCAATTGTGATGGTAAATCGTTGTTGCACGAAATTAGCACGTTCGAGTGCTAGTCTTTTCTTTACCGACCGCATTGTATACAATTAGGGAGGTTATGTCATGGGCTTAAATTTTGGATGTCGAGTTTTTGCTGGAAACGCACTTCCTTGTAGTGGGGAAGTCTAAATAAAGTACTTTTAAGGAGATGTCGGTTTGTCGGTCTGTGTCTGCACGCGTGTATCTCAAGTTAGACTGAACCAATTTTGACGAAATTTTATTTGTGAGTTTTTTTGGCTATGGCACGAACTGATCAACTCTTGCGATATATCAGACCTCGGGAACTGGACCTACATTTGGAACTGGATCGGGCTAATTTTACATTTTGCGTATATAAAGAGAAATGATTCACCAATTTCCGCGAAATTTAATATCTAAATTCGAAGTGTTAAAATAATGAATCTATAAATTTTTTGAAAAGATCAGGGCTCAGAAACTGATCATGGGCCGATTTTACATTTTTTACCATATCTACTGATGGATGGAATTTCTTTTTTTTTGGAAATTTGATATTTGAGTTCTGGTTGTTCCCGAAACTAACTGGTCACCTTCTCAGAGAATTCGGATGGCACAAAACGAAATTCTATTAAGAGCCAAATTTACACTTTTCTAGGTATGTTAACTAAAAGCTTACTAATGTTCTTAAAATTCTAAAAAAGTGTTTAAAGTGCATTTCCATAATCTTCTGTAACACTTTGATTAAACTAGGCATTACACATTGCGGTCGGTTATATGTTGATCACTTCAGATTTTTTTCTTAAATCATGCAAAAATATCCTAGGAAAATTTTCATTTTCGAAAATGAAAACCAAATTGTAAAGTTCGAATTTAATGCTTTCAGAAACCACAAAGTTTTCAATAGAAAATAGTTTAAGCACAACATGAACAGGTTAATTAGTTTTTCGGGTTAACCCTAAACTCTTAAAATTTTTTTTTTTTCAGAAAATTTTTAAAATTCAATTTATTTTTAATTTTCAATAAGGACTCAATGATAGAGACTTATAAAAAAATGTGGAGATTTATGGAAAATAAAAAACCATCAGTATTTACAACTACATATGAAGAAGGTATCAAACGTGTTTTAGAGGGAAATTATGCATTCTTAATGGAGTCAACAATGCTTGACTATATCGTACAAAGAGCTTGTAATTTAACACAAATCGGTGGACTTTTGGATACTAAAGGTAAAAAAATTTTTTACATGTATATAAATAGAGAATAAATGTTTTACGGGCATTATAATTTTACGGGACCCTATGAAAGGGTCCAATAATACGGCAATATCGAAATTAAAATTTTATTTTTATAGGTTATGGTATAGCAACACCAATGGGATCACCATGGCGCGATAAAATTTCCTTAGCGATTCTTGAGTTACAAGAGAAAGGTGAAATTCAAATGTTATATGATAAATGGTGGAAAAATGCCGGCGAAACATGTATAAAACAGGATAAAGCTAAAGAATCTAAGGCAAATGCTTTAGGTGTTGATAATATAGGTAAATTGTTTTTCATTTACATAAATATAAGAGAAATATATTTTGTACAGGGTGGTCCGGTATAAGTGTCTAAGATTCCGAGGGGTGATTTTTTGGAGTTTTTTGAAGAAAAAGAATCTTATAGGTGGAGTGAGTAGGAGGGAGTAAGAGGGGGATCAACTCGGACGTCTAGTAAAAATTTTTTTCGAAAATTACAAGTTAAGATTTGAATTTTATCATAAAAAATAGCGGACATTTTTGAGAAAATTAGCGTTTTTGGAAAAATTCTTTGCTTTTCAATTCAAAATTTTGTATTTTCAAAATTTTAAATAGCTATTACTTCAAAATGGTAAGTCTGACACTAATCATTGACGTATTCTTATGTAGGTTTATTGATTGACAAAAAAAAATACCGAAGAAGACTTTGTTGCAGCTTCAACAGTTTTGAAGCTTTGTCTAGGTTGAACTAGACCTTTTTGAAACTGTTTGTTTGAAGGTGAAATAAAAAAACTTGGATTTCATTAAAATCCCTGTATCTCGGAAACCATTTAGATTTCGCACCTAGTCCGGAACAAAAGTTTTACCCGTTTTCGACCCTCTAACCAATGGTATATGTTGTTGTATATCTTTCTGAATCACCCTGTATATATGTATTGCTAGATATATGTATTATGTTTATTAATGTATTTAATAAATTTTAGGTGGTGTATTTGTAGTTTTATTATGTGGTATAGCGATTGCAGTATCAATAGCTATATGCGAATTTTGTTATGTTACAAAAAAACGATCGAATGTAAAAACGACAAATTTATTGATGAAAAGAAGATATGAAGCGGTTTTATTAAAAAATGATGCAGTTTATAATGATATAAGTAAACAACAATTAAATAATATAAAACGACAATTATATGATATAAAACAACACAATTTAAATTCAGCTACATCAGCAGCATTATTAAATCGTTCATATAAAATACCAAAAAGATCAATTTATTCTGAAATGAGTGAAGAATTTTGTTTTGCATTGCAATGTTTAGGTTCACAACAACGTCCTGCATTAAAAAGGCAATGTTCAAAATGTTTTCCAAACAATACAAATTTATTAATGGGGACAACAAAAACATTAAATGGTACAGGAACAACAGAAAAATCTTTAATTGAGAAGGAATTGAAAACAACAACCAATATCGAAACAACAAGTCTTATAACAACAAAGCAATCATTACCAACATCATCAATATCTACCCAAATTAATGATAACAATAAAAGAAATGTTAGAAGAACATCAACAGTAACTCTTGATAAACCAACAATCATGAAAACTAGTACTGCGAAAAAAATAAAATCTACAACAATCTCAAATATTTAAAATCTCGAACATATGTTACTGAACATAGACGCTTACAATTTTCTTTGCAAAAATTTAAATATAATATTCAAATTTTCCACAAATTTTTTTACTTCATTTAAGTAAAGTTTGCGTGATTTGGCGGTTTAAATTCAAATTTCATAAATGCAATAATACTTTCCTTAAACAGTTCAGCAATTATTATTCATAAGCAGAATTGCTGAAAAAGTGTATTAAAATGTGTAATTTTTTTCTGTAATGTTAATTTATTTTTGAACAATAATTATTCAATAAGAATGGTTGATTTCATTTCATGTGAAAAGGGAAACAGAAGGAAAAATTTGGCATTATTAGTGAGTTGCGAAAAGTTTCTTGTTAAATTAATTATGAAACTTTTTTATTTTCATATTTCGGAAGGGAAGATTTCTAAAATCAAAACTAACTTACAATAAAAGACGCCATATGATATTCTTGGGTCCATGAATTATTGTAAATGTAAGGGAAACTTGGTTGTTAAGTAGAACATTTTTATAATTGAAGGAAGAAATCAGTTTGAATGATTGTTGTAAACTTTTATTTTTCTCAATTACTCTTCAACCAGAACAGATAGGAGGGAAACTCATATACCAAATTAAAGTTAAATTTATAAGGTTACCATAGCTGTGTTGAAATTAGAGGAAGCTCTAATGTTACGTCATCTAGAAAATTAACATTTTTTAAAAATGAAAATTGAAAATTTCATACTTTTCGAATTATATTGTCATGTGATTCCGAAAATAAACTTTAACTAATTTTTGTAGATATTTATGAGAAAGTTCTTGTTCTGAAGTTTCCAAATCATATTTAATAACGCTATACTTATAATCTACGGAGCTATTCTTAAAATTTCAATAAGTTAAAAAAATCAGTCGAGATTGACTTTACGTCCCTGTGTTCCTACTGTTTTAGCCGTTGAACATCGTTCTCTATACAAAAGTTTTGTCTACTCATAAAAGCCTTAACAGTGATATTAAGCAATATCATTATCTATTTCAAGATGTATAAAATATAGAATAGAAAAATGCGTGGCGGATGAACTATAATATTAAATATATGTTAAACAATACATAGAGATATTTTTTTGGTACGCAATAAAATATGATCCAAAATAAATAACCAATGTGGCACGTATAAATAGAGTGACATAATAAACAGTGCTGCCAAATAGATTAGCCCAAACATTTTCATTTTTTTAAAATAAAATTTTCATTTTGCTAAAATATCGCGATTTCGATTCGAACCACGTCAGATACCAAAAAGAAAAGCTAATGATGTCATAAGCTGTATACGCATTAATTGAATGCACCAAGTTGATTAATATTAAATTAATTACAGCGGAGAATATCAAAAATTTTCTGTCATGAAGATGTGTTCCCTCTTAAATTGACTTAATGGACTTTTTGGTCATGAAGATGTGTTCGCTCTTAAATTGACTTAATGGACTTTTTGGTCAAAAGTTGCAAAAATTCCAATTTTTAAAAACTTCTGTGGTATTAAAAAACCTTAATTTTAAAGGTATTTTTGTATGTAAAATTTGAAAATTTTAAAAATCTTCTTTTGAAGTTTTGTACAAAAAATATGACCAAAAAATCATAATTTCGAAGATAATTTTCATTTTCGGTAGCACTGCATATTAAAAAATCTGATGCGATCAGCACATAACCGACCGCAAAGTGAATTGTCTAAGTAAAAGTGTTACAGAATTTTATAAAAATGCCTTTTAAATACTGCTTTTAAATTTTTAGGGCGTTTGTCAGCTTTAAGTAAACATATATAGAAAAATGTGAATATGGCTCTTAGTACAGTTTCGCTGTGCGCCATCCGAATTCACTGAGATGCTCACCAGTTAGTTTCGGTAAGAACCAGAACTCAAATATCAAATTTCAAGAAATTCCATTGTTTTGCTCCATAAAAATGTTAATCCGGCCCCTAGTTCGTTTTCCGAGCCCTGATCGTTCCAAAAAATTTATATGTTCATTGTTTTAACACTCCATAAATTTATATATTAAATTTAAAGGGCATTGACTGATTATTTCTCTTTATATGGGCTAAAAATCTAAAATTGGCCCGGGAAAAAGATCTGATACATGCCAGAAGAAGATCAATCCGTGACATAGCCAAAAGATACTCATAGTTAAAATTTCATAAAAATCGGTTCAGCCGAACTTGAGATACACGCGTGCACAGGTTTCTAAAAATAGTTTATTTGCACTTCCTTACCATGGAAAATCGTGTTCCCATCGATATGTAAAATTTGTTGCCATCACATGGCCTCTCTTAAAAATAAAAAACAATATTATAAACACAAACTTATTTTCGAATTAGTGTTTGTTTTCGAAATTTATGTTGCTTTTTTAATGTACAACGATTTTCTAAATATGTACTCGTAGCAAATTTATATGTCGTAATTTTGTGAATTCACAAAATAATATCGAATATTTTATCGTAATTTTATGTCTCCTTTTGAATAACAGATGGCACTCGAAAAATATGTTGGTATTGAAGTTTCGATATTGATAAAAAATTTTCGTACAATTCAATACTTGGTGTGTGTCTCTGTTTTAATTGTTTTTTTTGTATCCATATATTTAACTATAACAAAAAGGATAATAGCTGGGATCCTTTTTTTTTGATTCATTTTATCAAAATTTTCACTAAATTTTTGGACTTTAATAAAATGACCTGTACTCCCTGGGATAGACGTTATCACCTATAATTTTGATAAATCTGCTTTTCAAATTAAAGGAAAAACCCGACAAATCGGAACATTTTCGAGGTTTTTAATTTGTTTTAATATTTAGGAGGATTGCAAAATTAGACTTCGGAAATGTTTAATAAATTATCAAATATTTAATTCATATAGTTTTCATATTCAACATAAATTAATAAGTGCCATGAACAGGCAACAAGATAAAACGCGTGGCTGCCTGGGCTATTGCAGTTTGATTGCAAATTAATTATGCACACACTTAAGCAATTTAATTATTTAACAAAAATATGTTTGATTGCTTCATTGCATGCGATCATTACATCGTTGCATGTGTACGCGCTTGAATATAAATCTATGGAATAGAAACAAATAAAAATAAAAGCTGCAAAATAAAAATTTGCGTTTGCCTGCGCCGCGTCCTTAACTATAGTTTTTATTTAAGATTTTTTTTTATCTTTTAATTTTAAAAATTTCTTGTTATACTTCCTCATATAACAAGCATTTTGCGACTGCCATATAACAAATAAAAGTAGAAGTAAGCGATCTTTATTTAGTAATTTTAATAAAGCTAAGGTGTTGATTTTTTTTTTTTTTTGTAACATTAAGTTACTAAATCTTATATATAAGTAATATATGAATCATAATAAAGAGTTACCTATACATTACATGTACAAATAGTATTTTCATGAAAACTTCTCTCTAATTGGAGAATATAATTGTACTGTAAAAACTGTAATTGGGGCTGTAAATTGTAATTTTTATTCTCTCTCTAGTATTCACACGTCTCTAAAATTTTATTATTTGTAGTAAACAAAATGTAATAGAATTGTAATTTCAACAAATGAGAACATATCAATTTAAAATGATTGTTCAGACAGGACTTGTTCAGGGCCTGTTTCTTTTGAGGCATGAGACATTATAAGCCTATATTTACAAAAATTTCAATTTTTTTAATATCGTAAAATAAAGTTCTTAAATGTATTGGAGATTCGTTGTTGCTTTCGTTGTATGATTGTAGGCGGACTTAATATTTTATTTTTGTTACTATTTTTTTTTTTGTGAGTGTGTTAGTTTTTGTTCTTTAACTCCTCCTTATTTTGTTTTACTTTTTCGTTTGCCGTTTTTATTTCACCAATCGAAAAATTTATAAAAGTGCAAGGAGGCGGTTTTGTATAAAATGTTACGTCTTTTTGCTCTCTCAAATCGTGTGAGAGAGGAGTATGGTTTGTAGTTCAGTTATTTAAAACAGGTGTAATAAGTATTCAATTATTGTATTTGCATTTTTTTTTGTATGATGGCCTAAATTGAAGATTTTTTATATGCTCGCCTTAGGAAGCAAAAAACAATATCGTTAGAATATGTTTTTACAATTTTCTCAATGCGCATTATATATTTTATATAGAATAATAAAAAAAAATCGAGTATTTTCGGGATTCTGTGTAAAAATTTGATTTGTGTACAGTTACTTTCGCACACCAATATTTTATATATGCAGATACATTAAGTGCATATGTATGCATGCGTAAATGTTTATATTATTGTTTTACTTGTAATAATTTGTTATTTTTGTTTTCAGTCAACAAAAAAAAAATTGTTGAATTAAAATTTTTTTGTTGATACAGAACACAACAAATGGGTGCAAAATTGTGAAAATTTTTCTTTGTTTCTTGTTTTTTTTTTTGGTTTATTTTTAAAATAAACGATTGTCCTTTTGTTATTTAGGTATTTCACTTAGTGCTGTAAGGATAACACGGATCTGTCATTTAACAAATATATATCTATGTATATATTTACATATATATATACACGAGTGGAAAACAAAAAAACATAATGTAGTTGAACAAAAAAGATGAAAGAGAGTTTTAGAATTGAAAAATATTTGTGAAAAAAATGATAAAATTTTTTAAAAAAGAAAAATAAAATAATATAAAATTACTAAAAATTATCTTAAGTGTTTAAATCATTATTTTTGGGTTAAAAATGTGTACTGTACAGTTCTAAAAATAAGCGATGTTGGGCGACGACGTTTATATTGTTTTCTGGTCAAAATAATTTTCAATGCAATCTGTAATGGATCGAAATTCAGCAATTCACATTTATAAGCTGAATTGTGTAACTTAAATATCAAAACTAATATTATTAAAATATGTAATTTCTGTTGATTTAGATATATGATTTAATTTACACATACAATATATTTATTTTCGAATTTTTTTATATATTTGAAAGCGTTTTTTAAATATGTACTTTAGAATTGCAGTTATACTATATTGCTATACACAATTCAGCAATTACAACTTATAAGCTGAATTATGTATTAATGCAGTATATTACTGCAATTTTTAAGCCAAGTTTTTTTTTTTAAAATTATCTTGGTCAGAGGTGTAACTGTTATGAGAGAGAAGGGGGGAATGAAAAGAAATACTTTTCATATATGTAGAAAATATTATACATGGTTAAAATGAATATTATATAAAACGATAAGTGGACGTTTACGTAAGTATGTCTTTTCGAAACACGTAATTGACATAAGAATGCATTGAAGATTATATTATTTCTTTGATAGAAAATAATAAATAACAAACTAATTAATGTCTGATTGCGAAGGGGGGAGGGATCTCAATTTGATTGCCACATGTTTTCAAATTTTGTAATACAGTTATAAACAAATCATTATGGGATACTATTTGTTCAAAAATATATTCTTAGAAATAATAATCTGCTAGTATTGTCTACAATGAATTACCAACTTATTAAAGTGGTAATTAATTTTATAGATTTCGCTTCTTCATGTATGATTCATGTTAAAATTAAAGATTATATGAAACTTTGACTTTAAAATATTACTATAACGCTGCATTAGTAAACAAATCAGCTTATGGAGTTGTAATTGCTGATTTTTATACTATCGATATAGAATTACTATAATTTCGAAAGCACCAGAATTGCTCTGACGATTAAGCGTTAATTCGAGCAACATTATATTTACATATTAATTTTTATTAATTCAATTTCAAATGCAGATAAAAATAGTAAATTTTAAACTGTGCGAACAAATCAGACGGACGAATGATATTTGCATATTGTATGCATATTCTTATTTTATTTGTAGAATTATTTTTTCAGTTATTTGACCTCAGGTTTCCATTTCTTTAAATTTGTTATTCCCGAATCCTGAAAAACTTGCCGAACAGTGAAAAACTACACGTTTTTTATTATTTATAATTCTATAATAAGTTGAAAAAAAATTTAAGAAGTATAAGGGTAAATTAATAAGCTTTCAATAGAATACTTATAGTTGATAGTGGATACTACCTTTATATATAAATAAAAACACAATGAAATTTTTATATAACGAAAACTAAAGGTACCTTCGTTACTTGATGTCATCTTCGTTTATTGATGCCGATGTGTATTATATAATGAATCAATTATGTCTTTATGGTAACTATCAATTTGCTAACAACAATTCATCATTTTCGTATATAGTTTTACATTATACGTACTTTATTTACAGCTCAATAATTCGAACTCATAAGCTTAATTATACATAAATATCTTGTAGCTCCAAATTGTGTAGGTCATGTCATGAAAATTCCATAGATTCTAGACAACTGCATTTGATCTCACATCATTTTACCAATTCTGTTGCATTCTATGTTTGTAAAAATAAAATATCTAGCAGTAATCTAAGTCACACGCTGCCATCCTTACACCTTATCAAGAAAAGAAGTAATCAAAAAAGTTTTTCGTATTTTAATGCATTTAGGAGTTAAAAAAAAAACTGGTGAGTCATATTAACATCTATCCTTTTATGCTATCATAAATTTCAAAATGACGAAATTTTTGATTTCATCCTTTTTCTATAATAACGTACCTGGGCTCCTGTATAATTAAAAATATTTAAATACGAGATTAAAATTAAATTATTTTTTCGGCAATCAATGACATTTGATTTAAAATTTTCATATTCTATTTTACAAGACATTTACAATTTACTATTTTATCATAGCGAAAAATAATCAAAATTTGCAATGGGTGGCTTACAAAATTATTAATGGAATAAAGAGTGTAGAACAGTGTTTCCCAAAGGGGTCTATATAGACCCCTTGGGGTCCACGAAGGCTTGCTAAGGGTTTACGAATGTTAAAAAAATTGTGGATTTATCAAATGAAAATTTGCTTTATTTTTATTTACGTTTAATTTATTTTTTGTTTAGTTTTGCTCATGTAAGAATTACTTTACTTTTATTTAATTTTAATAACTAGATTATTTAAATTTAATAAATTTAATAAAAAAAAAATGAATTTGATTAAATAAGTTTTTTATTTAACTTTCTCACACCATAGATGTACCTTGCTACTGTTAGAAATTGAAATTTATCAAAGAAAGTAGCAGTGGGTCTATGAGTAAACATGACAAGGGGTCTATAAGAGAAAAAAATTTGAGATCCTCTGGTATAGAATCATAACGTATAAAATTTTCTGGGAAATCAGAGATAGAATTACTACGAATAAATTTACAAAATTCCATGATAACATGGAAAGAGAGGAGGGGGTGCAGATGGAAAAAAAATATCTTCTAATGAAATAAATTATTTATTAGAGTAAAAAGTTCTTATATTGTAGAGTCTAAAAGAAAAATGATATTAAAAATTAAAAAAAAAAACTGATTTTAGATAACGGTTAATTTTAATGAGAGTTTTAATATTACAATTTTAAACTATGTTGAAACATGTTTGTGGTTTCATTATACTAAATAGTCAAAAAATAGGCTACAACTTTTAGTAGGAGGTGGAAGAAATGGCAAATTTGTTTTTTGTATACAGAAATAAGTTTCTAGTAAATATCTATTGGTATGTATATAAATTTTCAACTTTCTATCTTAAATGGTGTAGAAGTGTTTTATAAACAGACGCACGGACAAACAAATGGTCGAACGAAAGGATGAACGGACAAACTGAAACTTTTTTCAAAAAATTTTTTGGAAAACTGCTAAATACATGTCACTTGTCCCACTTATAGGGCAGGTATATGCATATTAAAATTTCGAGAAATTTAAAGTAAATTTCTCTAAGTATAAAAAAATATAAAATATAAAATCAGTGGTGTATATAGATAACGGTACTTCTAAACTGCTATCAGAAACTATAAATACAATATGGCAATTTATTTTTAGACTTATTTTCATGATTTTTTAATGGTTGTATAAAATTTTTTGTATATACATTTATAATTTTTTATACTACTATGTATAATATTTTTTTAACATCATATTTACGTATACTTTTTGCTGTTATATAAAATACACAATAGTTACAAAATCTATCTAATATACATAAATACTTACAACCACCTTATAAACACACATACACATATGTATTTATTCATAATATAGTCTGTGAATATTAAAATTATATTGTTTTATATTTATTTCATTCAAAATATTTTCCCTTTACCGTTCATTCATTCGTTCTTCGCATTCATAATATTGTGTGTTGCATTACGCGCAAATTATTTTAAAAAGAAAAATAAAAAACAAAATACAAATAATAAAATATTTATACGTAAGTGCATGTACATGTGTGTGTATTTTTGCATCTTAAGGCAAATATATAATTTCTTTGGTAAAAAAAAATAGTTTTTTAATACTCGTACTATCTATGTCGGAATTTCAGGAATATTATCATCGAATTAAAAATTCCATTAATATAACATTAATATAAAATTTTGACCATTGGTGCAGTGGTTATGGCACCGGCCCTTTAACCGAAGGGTCTCGGGTTCAAACCCGGGTCAGGTCACTATAAAAATTATATTCAATATTATAGAACTTAATATACAATACTAATATAATATATTATACAAGTAATTTTCAAATATTCATAATATTCGATATTAAAAAAAAAAAAAACTAAGAAAAAATAAACAGTAAATATTAATTAACTTAAATATTTAATAAACTACGGTAGGCTAGTCACCTAACTAGCTAACTCTCTATGACTGTAGAAACTAGGGCATGATAGATATCATGCACTAGCCCTATACTCCTCCTAGGAGTGAAGAAGAAAAAAAAAAAAATACATATACAATTCAGCATTTATAATTTATAATATTATAAAATTGTGTGTTAATGCTGTATATTACTGAAATTTTGACAAAATGATATTTCAATATGTGAAATTCAGCTTATGAATTTGAATTGCTGAATTGTGTGTAATAATATATTACGATATTTCGTTATCTATATCATAACTTTATAACACAGCTTTAATTGAAAAACTATAAAGTTTATCACTCATATTTTTGGTTAGTTGCATAACTTGAGGCGATATAGTATATTATTAAAAATTATGTTTTAGTTTTCATTATATAAAATTTTAAATTTCGTAATTGATTTTGTTTTGTGATAAACTCAAAATTTTTGAATAACAGCCCATATCACGTCAAATGATGCGACTCAAACAGAATATATTTGTATATTTTATAATTTATTTGAATGCATATACATATATGTTTTTAAATATTAATACATATGTATATTGGGACATGGTATTTCAGTTTATTTTTACTGCTGATTTCTAATATTGAAATTTAAAGCTTATAAATGCTAATTATAACTAAATTTTGTATTAATGAGATTTGATTACAGGAGATAAAAATGAAATGAAGAATATACGGTTTATTTACATAAGATTATGCAAATTTTAAAATATTTCCGTTAATTTGATGTACGAATTGTCGTTGATGAATACAGGGAGATACCACTTAAATGTCAAATTTCTTATAAACGTATTGATGATATATTAGAGGTCTATATATATGTCTATTATAAGGCGCTATATTTATGTTCATAAACAAATGTTGCTAATCAATAGCTTGTTCATATAAACATTACTGAATTCTTCCAATATAGCGGATTTATTATGGGGTAGCGTTAAATCGTATAAATGGTTTTGATTTTATAGAAAAGTTGAAAATATATTGCTTATCTTATATCTATATTAGGATGTGATTTTGCAGTATTACGTTTATGAAAATCTCTGTTAAATTAAAAATTTTTGTTTATTACACGCGCATTTTTGCTTTTGCATGTAAACATTGCTTCACTTCAAAAATCCAGTAATACATTATTAATACACAATTCAAGCTGAATAAGTGTAAATTGCCGAATAGTTTATTAATACTGTATTCCGGCATTTTGTAAGTCAAGGATTATATAAGAGTACAATGCCAAACATAAGTTACCTATGATCAAAATCTCAAATTTAGATCTTTGTTTTTTGTTTTATCTTCTTATATTTCACAACTAAGAAGAAAAATATAAATCCTGCGCTTTAATATTAGTGAATTATATAATATATATTTTTATATGGAGGATACTATGGAAACCAATTACTATATGCATAAATATTAATAATAAACATAAATAAGTACATATATATACAATGTATATGTATATAATTTAAACAGTTGAAAAGCAGTTTTATGAACGGTTTAGTTGATATTAGGATAGTATTATTTAAAAGAATAGAAAACATTTTGTTATATGGAACAAGAAAAAAATAAAAGCAAAACCATATTTTATTTTATGCGCATATATTTCTTCTTTTGATGAAAAATATGAATCGGATGTATAACATATCTACAACAAAATATATACAAGGTCGGTCCTAGCGTTAAAAATAAGTTTCAAAAGAATATTTTAAAGAATTTGATGAAATTCTGATATTTTCTCATTTAAAATATTTCTATAAAAATTAAACTTTTCTCGCTTTTACAGCTTCCAACCTATTATCTAGTTATTTATGAAACTTAATTCATGATCTATCTCTTTATAGACGTTGAAGTTGTCTCCTCCACTTGCCCCATACGAATTCATTATTTTCCAAAAAAAAAAACTGTAAGGAATTTTATGTTTAGCGTATTATTTTTATTGGTTTTTCTATTTGAACTGCTTGTATTAACGATGTTTCAAGATTCAACAAAAAAATGTTTGAAGAATTTAAACACATAAAAATATGTGATCCGTCCGTCTCAACGATAACTCAAACACAAACTTTAAAAATTTAAGATAGCTTTTAATTTAGGATGAACAGTTGATTTTACTGACGTTGCAGTACACTGCTTTGGTTCTGTTTCTGCAATTTTTTGTAATTTCTGGGACACAGAAAGTTGTTAATTCTATTATAGTTGTAATTTCTTAAATATCACAGAAAGTTGTCAATTCTATTTTAGCACCAATACCCATCTACTTCCGTACTATTGCCTGAATATATTTATTGTTAGTGAGGGCCCTGAGATATTGACATGCACACAAATACTTTGAAAAATATTTTTTTTTTGTTTTGTAGAATGGGAAAATATAAAAAGAAAATATAAAAATGGGGGGACATTTCCATTTATGTATAAGTATGTGAATGAAATATGGGAGCAAAAATTATATTATATATATGCACACATGTATATAATACAAAAAAATGTGTATTTATATATGTGCATGTACAAAATAATAAATTAATAAAATGAATGCGTGTGTGTGCGTGAGTTACGTAAGATGAATTCAAAAGTAATTCAAAAGATTCTTGATTTTTTTCTCTTAAAAATAAAATAAAAATATAATTTTTTTTAAATGTGAAAAGATTTATTATTGAATTTTATACGTTAACATGCAGATGTGGCTATTGATTGGATTAGTTAAGAGTATGTATGTATATGAACTGACGTTTGCAAAAAAACTTTGACTTTAATTTGAATTTAATTTTAAGAAGAAATACATTTTAAATATTTTAATAGTAAAAATCTTCCTGCGAGCTTAAATTTATTTTAGAGTAAAATAACAATATTCTTTACAGTTCTTTTAGCTACGGTACTGGAATTAATTTTTCAACTCCTTCCACCTTATATGTAATTTTTTTCCCTTGAATAAAATTATATTCATTATGCCACATGATCAATTAAAATTTTATTACATATTTTATATTAATATTAGACCATAGTTAATAAACATAATTTCATGTTATCACTATGTTGATTAGTGCAACTGAATGTATAATCTAAAAAAAATGTGGATAAAATTCTATATGAATATTCATGTATATATTTTGCTGGACTAACAGAATTTTTTAAATTCTGTTAGTTAAAACAGAATTGTTTTAACATCTTGTTATCTAAATTTTTTAATTTGAAAAATTTCAAATACATTAATATACCTTAACAAAATTTTAAACAGTTTATATTATAAAACCATAGTATTATACCAAACGCATTAAAAATACAAAATGACAAAATACAATATAAATGTTTTTAAAATCTTTGATTATATTGAATTTTTATGAAAACTTCGATAGCTTCGATATTTTAAAAGAAATCTGAAGTGTATTGTCTAGTTAAATGAAAGTGTTACAAAATGTTATAAAAATGTCTGTTAAATATTTCTTTGAAATTTTTAGGGCATTAGAACGCTTATAGTTAACATACCTAGAAAAATCTAAATTTGGCTCTTAGTAGAGTTTCGATTTGTGCTACCCGAATTCCATGAAATGCTCACCAGTTAGTTTCGGTAATAACCAGAACTCAAATATCAAATTTCAAGAAATTTCACCAATCCGTTCCGTAGATATGGTAAAAAATGTAAAATCGGCCCTCAGATAACTTTCCGAGCCCTGATCTTTCCAAACAATTTATATATTAATTGTTTTAAGAATTTAAATATTAAATTTCAATGAAATCGTTTGATTATTTCTCTTTATATACGCAAAAATGTATATTTAGCCCGTAGAAAACGTACAGTTGCTGACGCCTGATTTCTTCCAAAAGTTAGAAGGTTTCAAGGAAGATCGAGCGAAGCTTATATATGAAATTTCTAGTAAATCTGTTGAATATATTCTTTAAAATGAACAAAAATCCCAATCCTGACATATCCCAAAACTTGATTAATCCATGCCATAGTCGAAATAAACTTACATACAAAATTTTATCCGAATCGGTTCAGCCGAACTTGAGATATAAGCGTGCACACACAGACCGACATCTCTCTAAAAGTAGTGTATTTCGACTTCCCTACTACGGAGAAGTGCATTCCCACCGAAATCTCGATATGAAAAATTTGTTGCCATCACTTAACCTACCTATTGTATACGCAATGTGGTCGTTAGTTATCGATAGCACCATCGAAATGTGATGGACTATGTGATATCGTTAATTTATTGTATTTCTCTATATATATAGAAATATTCGTTTTGGACCAAATGATTATACGAGTATTTGCCGGAAAAGAACTGAAATTATTTTATTCGAATTGTAATTATATTATGAGATTAAAGTGGGAATGCTTTGATTTGTTAATTTTCTTTTTATTTAAATGTAAATAAACAAAATGTAATTTTGGAAAATTTTAATTTCTGTATAAACATTCTTATTTTTTGGTATTCAATTCAAAATATGCATATACGAGTACTTGCATTATATTCCAAAGAAATTCAAATATTTAATGTGTATATGCCCAGATTATGTAAGTATTTATGAATAAAATATTGAAAATATGATGAAAATTTCAATTAATATTAACATTAAAAATATAAATATAGTTATTTGTTTTTTTTTATAAACTAAATACTGATTTTATAATGGAAAACTGATTTTAAGCTGAATTTTATATGTAATGTGATATTAATAATATCACAGCAATTTATTTATTGTTTACAAACTAAGTACAGTGGGAATACAACTATTAACTTGGGTTGAAATCGGTTTTGGTGACGTGGGAAATTTTATGAGACTTGCACAATATGTCTATGCCACAATTAAGAAATTACCAGCTGAATTGTGTATACTAATACAATATTCTTGTGATTTCAATGCTTTGGATATTATTAAAGTGAAATTAAAAAAAAATAAAGCTTCCCCTTTTTATTTTTCGATATAAATTGACGGTAACCCAGTCTGCTAAATACGAAATATAATTCAATGAAATTCTATGTAAATTATTCCAAACATTTCCGAAATGTTCATATTAATTTTACTATGTCTGCCCGCTCCTATACAATATTTTTTATCTCCTTAAAGTTCATAGAAGGTAGACATTGTAAAACAATAAAGTATAAAATTTAAAAAGTTTGCAGCCGTTTTTAATGAAAAGATTATTTTGTAAGAATACAATTTCAATTATTTTTTTGTTATCTTTTTTCTTTTCTAAGTATTTTGTATAAATAATATTCCCATATTTCAAGTTTTATTATTTAAACTCGTGAAAAAAGTGAGCTTTAGTTACTTCGTTCCAAAATAAAGAGGATTTTAATTTATAAGTAATTGTTATTATTATTATTATTATTAGCAGACGAATTGCTTAAACCAAATGTTAACTATTATGCAAACTAACATTTCACGAAAGGGCAAAACAATTATCATTTAGGCACACAAAATGCAGCTATCAGATTATCAAACAAAATCTTTTAAAGCCTTTGACTCGTTCCTTGGATTACGTCATCCATCTGTTCTGCAGTTGCATGAAGAAATTTCCATTAAGATAAATTAGTAGTGTAATAAGCACATTCTTATTAATTCCGCAACTATGATGTTGTATTAGTAAAATTCATAATTTAATTAGTGCAATTTCTTCATGCCTCTGTAGCTCAGTTGGTAGAGCGTCCGCCTAGAAAGCGGTTCGAGAAGAAAAATTTTTTTTAATGAATTTTTCTGCCTTTAACTCGTTCCTTTGATTACGTCATAAAAAAAAAATCGCCATTATTTAATGAGGAAGGGAAAGGAAGTCATGCTGAAAGTATAATAAGTAAAGAGACGAGTCATAATTAAGGCTCCTGCTACATAATCTACAGCTCAACATAATTTAAATTTCTAGAAGTATAAATTCTAGTGCACCATTACTAACACAAAGATTAAAGAAACTTGAATTACAGAATTGGTGCCGTAAAATATCATAGTCATCAGCTTATTTCTACCATAATCTATATTGTGGTGACAAATATTGAAAATCCTTATGGAAGTCAAATTATTCAAATTTCCCTATATAAGACACCCCCGAAACTTGCAGATAAATTGAATATTATAGAGAAAATTATGTAACTGTATATTTATATATTATGTAATTTCCGGAAATAAGTTGGTAAATTATATATACTCAAAATATGTAATAATAAGAATGCATCTTCTTATCCTGAAATTATATAATTGTAAATTTCAAGTGATTTATTTTTTTTTACCATCCACTGGAAGTATGCAACTAAAGAACAAAAAATATGAATTTAAGAGAATTATTTACTAAAAGAAAGTGTCCGAATGGATAGTTCTTTTAATTTACTTTTGTGTTTCTAAATAAAATTGAATTGGAAATGTGCTCCTTTAGAATTTGAATAAACCATTAGTTTTTATTCAATTTTATTGATTTTTTTTTGGCTTTGGTTGGCTTTATTATCATTAATTTTGTGGGATTATTTTGTGGTACAAGCTTTTCTTCGTGCAACATAATTTTTATGTGCACTAAATGTGTCTATAAAATTTTTAATTTTGCTTAACAATAAAAAATATAATAATAGCAATAATAATAATAATAATAATAATAATAATAGTAATGATAATGATGATAAAAATGAAAATAATTAAAATAATAAATAATGATTATAATTATAATAATGATAATAAGAATAATAATAATAATAATAATAATGTTAAATGAAATATGAAAAAAAGAAGGGGAAATATGTATGTAATAGCTTTTCTATTTCTCTATCGTTTTTTCTCTCAATTTTTAACTAACTTTTTCGCTCTTTTCTGCATTTTTTTTTATTTTCCACTTTTTGCTCTTCATTATTATTTCTCTCTCTCTCTCTCTTTTTCTCTGTCTCTTTATACACTATCATTCTCTCAGTTCAGACCGAAGTTTGAACTTTTTGTTTTTAAAAGTTCTTTTATGTTAACAATATTTCCAAAATAATGGAAAAATGCAAAAAATAAATGGAAACTCTTTTTCCATTGTATAAAATATATATATATACGATTATATATATATATATATATTATGTACAAATATTGTACATATATATATATATGTACTATATTGTATATGTAGAAATTGTTTTGAATTTTGTTAAAGTACTGTAACTGACTGCATTCATTAAAACATATGTAAATACGGATTTTCTACAATGTATATAATAGTTTTCGGTAATGTACTACAAAAGTATTGCGGCAGTAAATAGTTTTTGTATTCAGTGATGTCAACGTATAATATCCGTAATGTTGAATCTTGAAAATTCCATATTTGAGTTTGTTATATAAACAGATTTTAAATTTTAATGTCTTTAACATTTTATTACTGACATATATGTATATAGCAATATTTTCAATAAAATAAATCCTTGATCGAATAAGCACAAAAATTTGACACTTATACAATTCTACAACAGCAGCTGTTCTATATACAAAAATATCAGTCAGCTGTTTTCAATAGTGTCAAACAATTTTGCTCTGTTTTCAATCAACATCTAGTTTTCCTTAAAGCTGTAATTCGGTTGTTTTACCAAAGCTTAAGGTGAAATACACATGCTGAAGGATTTCCATACCGTTAGAGTATTATGTTCTTATTCTTTATATTCTTAGTAATGTAAATTTTTATTTGTGTTTATATAATTTACTTATTTATGTATGTCATTATTATTTTAATGAAAAGAATATGAATTTTTCAAGTGTTCATGCAACAGACTTGTTAGTATTTAAAAATTGCTGTTCATTCCAATGTTTGTTTAAATACGTGACTACTGTTATTTTATTTATACCATAGTTTGACAGCAGTTTTTGCTACATTTACGAAAAAAACTAGAGGTATACATATGTATGTGTATATTAAAAAACAAAAAGCTCCTGATACTTATGCAATAAATTACAATTGTATATAAATATTGTGTGTGTGTGTTAAAATATAAGTAAGAAAAAAAAACAAGAAAATAAAATAATAAATAATAAATAAATAAGAAATATGGAAACTTTTAACAACACTTTGGGGCTTTTCTCTTTTTTTACTTCTGTTTTTCATATCACATGCTCTCTTCTTCTTATTGTTGTTATATTGCGTTGCGATTGCTTCGGTTACTCTTCTTCTCCTTTTTTCTTTACTTTTTCTTTTTTGTTGCTTATCTATAAAAAATTACAGTTGGATTTTCGTTTTTTTTTTGTTATTTCGTATAAAAAAATTATACCTTCCTACTAAAATTTAAAAAAAAAAAAAGAACTTTACACCTTCCATTACTTTGTTGTTTGTACTTATATGCTTTTCTTTCCAATTTTTCTGCTTCAACTTTTCGTTCTTATTATGATTATTATTTGTGTTATTATTATTATTATTATTATTATTATTATTGTTATTTTTGTCTTTTAGGAGAGATTTTAGTATATAAAACTATATGCAATATAGCAGTATAATATTGTAACTATATTGAAGAACAAATAAAATATAATAATATATCAAAAATATAAATTTTAAAATTAAATTTTGAAAATGAAAAAAAATACCAACAATAAATACGAACAGGAATTCTTAATTATTTTTTATTAAAAACATAATATATATATGTACCTATATATACAGCAAATTATACATTTATTAATATATTATAACAAATATACATTGGGTGAAAAAAAGAATTTTAGTGAAAAAATTCCACATGTTAGAAAACAATCGGTAAATAATTTATTAGAAATATTTTCTTAATTTTTTGAAATATAAATTTTATTTTATTCTAATATTTATGTATAGAATATAATAAATTAATTTGGATATAGTTTTACACATATAGACACACATATATACAATATACGAAATAACGGAATTTATTTTGTTTTGTTTTAAAAAACTATAGTTAGTATGTATATTTGTATATGCGAAAAATACATATTGTAAAAAATCGTCGGCATTTGGTTACTTTGTAATATTATCAAATTGTTGTACTGTATATACATATTTAATATAATATCTGAGTAGTATATACGTAATATAGTTTAAAATAAGAGGAAAAATTTCAAAAATTTTAAAATTTTGTATAAATTATTTAAAAAATTAAGCAAAAATAAAATAGAAAAATAAGAGTTCTAGTGTTTTTCTTTTTGTTTTGATTATGGTAACACTATTTTGAATAATTTATAAAAAAAAAAAGATTATAAAGTTTAATATTTTGTATTAATTGATAATTGTGAATTATTTTCAAAATAAAGAAATTTTTTTACAATTTTAATTGCTAAATTGAGAATATACATTAAAAAATATATTAAAAATTTAAACAAATTGTCTTAATTGGATAGTGAAATGAATTAATTAAATATCTTAGTTCGGGTATATTTAGCTTACATATAATTTGATTATTTTATATATATATTTTTTTAACTCAATATTTGAATTGATTTAAATAGTGAAATTAATATTTTGAATTTATAAGTGCTGTAAACTCTTATAAGTGCCTCCATACGGAGCAGTATGTTTTGTATAACTAAAATAAAACGTTAATTCTTATTTGGTTTTTTATTATTTTATTAAATTTAAAAAAAGTTTATGGTACTCGTACTCCTATATATAAATTAATATAAAACTTACATTTTTAAGATATGGTTGCATATTCGGGCGCTAATGCTCTTAAATACATATATTTAAAATATTCAAAAAAAGGTACACGTTTATTATCTATAAACATAGTATTTTAATTTATAAATTTTTCTTTAACAAAAATTTGAAAATAAGAATTTAATAAATAAAATGATTTCGCAACTTCAAAGTTATAATAATATAACGTATTTTTATACAAAATTCAGGAATTACAACTGATAAGCTAAATTTTGCATGTTAATGTCGTATGATACTGAAATTTTATAGTCAAGGATTATTTTAAATATAAATTTATATTTTTTAACAATAATTATTTTTGGATTAAGAAATCACATTCCTTATAAGTTTATCCTTTCATTTCATATATGAAGAGCGTAGAATCAAAACTCATATATTTGCAGATTAATTAGTTTTGCGTAAAATAAGCAAAATGCTTTGTGAGCGATTAAACGCCCATATTTCAACTTTTATTATTTATTCTCTTGAAAAAAGTGAGCTTAAGCTTCTTTGTAAAAAAATGTTAAAGATAAACAAGAAAATTTGAACAAAAAACGTAATTTAAGAGTGAAGATGTGGGGTTTTGTTGCAACTACATGCAAGTAATGTGTTTTGTTGCAACTACAGTTGCAAATAAAGATTTTTGTTGCTATGATTTTGTTCAGACACAAAAGCCAAAAAAGTTTTATTCAATTTCAATTTATTATTCAATTTCAATATATTATTTTGAAATTTTATTCAATTTCAAAATAATATAAATAAAATTTTGGGTTGTATTTTAAAAAAAAATGTAACAATTGCAACTTTTCCTAATATTGTAAGAGATTATAAATTTGTCCTGACCTATGGAAGTCAACCAATGGCCGATTGTACATTTCTTATAATATCTTTCTTGAAATTTAAATTTTGAGTTCTGTTTGCTACGGAAAGTAAATTATCTAATTTATTGGATTAAATTTATTAAAATTTTAATTAAAAATTAAAAAATTATATTTTTTGTAGAAATTCATTGGTATGTTTAAGAAAAATATTTGCGTTTGCACGTAAACAGAACAACGATAATTCTGATTCCGTTTCGTTCCCAGATTTATTTTCTCGGTTTTTTTTTTGTTCCTGATTTTCTCATAGAAGAGAAGCTTTATTCTCGTTGGAGAAGCTTTGTGGAGCATAGGGCTTCCACAAAGCTTCTTCAACGAAATAAATTTGGCCATTCTTTTTACTTCTGCCCATGTCATGTTAGCTGTGGCGATTTCTTTCTTTATTGTTCTTACCTGCCTGTGTTGGATGGTTTCTGGTGGGCGTCGTAATGTATGGCCTATCCATTTACACTTTTTCTTCTTTATTACCCTTGAGATTAGTTATTGGTGGGTTAAAGTCCAGAGGTCTGTGTTGCTGATTCGCCTGTTCCAGAATACACGGCAAATGATCCTTAGGCTCCTATTTATGAATACCTGTATTTTATTTGTGGATTCATTTTTCACAATCCATATTTCGAAACCATACAACAGGACCTAATATTTGTGTGCTGAATATACTCAGCTTTGTATTCCTGGGTAAGTGTGAGGCCGTCCATATGGCCCATAATCTGCCAAATGTCGCCCTAGCAAGCTTTAATCTATTTTCAACGTCTTCTTTGTTGTCGATATTGTACTGCCGAGGTGTTTGATTTGTATAGCGGTTTTGTTTATGACGAAGGAAATAGTGTTTGCTGCGTTGATTCGGAGTGATTTAGTTTTTCTTGTATTTATTTTCAGACCGACCGCTTTTGCTTTTTTGCTTTTATATGCAGCCCATTCAATTTTGCTTGCATGGCTGAATGCGTGTGGGACAGCAGGGTGATGTCATCTGTGTATTTCAAATCCCCCACGCGGCTCGTTAAAGTCCATTGTATTCCCCTTGGAGTGGTTGTTGACTTTCGCATTATTTCGTCTAGGGCTATGTTGAATAGTAGCGGAGAGAGTGGACACTTCTGTCTTAGACCTGCTTCGATGCGTAGTGGCTCACCCAGTTTACCATTATGGGGGGCTCTAACTTCAGCATCTTTGTATAAATAAATGAGGTTCGTTATTTTTTGTGGTATTCCTCTACTAATTAATACTCTCCATATGGCCTCTCGCCTTACTGTGTCGAACGCTCTCTCAAAGTCGGCGAATTTTATGTATAGTGGGAATTTCCATTCAATTGATTGCTCCAAAATTAATCTCAGGGTGTTTGAGTGGTCTATGCATCCTCATTGTTTCTTGAACCCAGCTTGCTCTTCCCGCATAGTTTCTTCAATTTTCGGTTCAATTCTGGACAGAATTATAAGCCAGTACCTTGTTGGCTGTGTTCAGGACTGTTATACCTCTTCAGTTGCCGCACTCCCTAAGGTCGCCCTTCTTCGGGATTTTGGTAATTATCTCCTGCTTCCAGGATTTTGGGATTCTTTCATCCTCCTCTGCTTTGTTGTTCTTGAGCTTCTTTAGTGCGTCAATGATTTCTCGCTGCGTGGAAGGGCCTGCGTTTATGAGTATGTGATCCACTGTTATGAGTATGTGATCACTGTTTATATCTGCTCCTTTCTTTGTTCGTACATCTTATGGAAATTATCTCCATTTGGTGCTGATTCATATGTGATCAATTTAGTTTTTAGTGCGACAGCCTGCTGATTCCCAATTATACTTATGGATGTTCTTATCGGAATTTCCTCGGTTACTACAAGAAATTCAAAAATATTAAACGAGTTCTTATAACAATTGTGCTTTTTGTATTGCTTCATACTAATATTCCAAAATTGTCAAAAACTTATAATAGAGAAAAATCATTTTCTTTAAAAGTTTACTAGGTAGATGACAAGCGTAGCTTTTTTTTCATATAAATATTTGAGTTTATTAATATTTACTCTTTTTTGGTTTTTGTAGCAAATTTTTGAGTAAAAGTGCTTATTAGTTTCGCTTTGTCCGTTTGTTCGTCCGTCCGCGTGTCTCTTCACAGAACTTCTACACCCTTGAAGATAGAAAGGTGAAATTTTATATTACATAGATCTTTACTAGAAACTTATTTTCCGTAGAAGTAAAATTCTTATTTATCTTCCCCTCCCCCCAACTATTTATTGTAGTGACATTATAAGCATTTTCGAAATTTTTCAAACAGCAACCGCGGCATACCATACTTGAGCTTTAAAAGAACAAAATGATTGTTAAAATTTACCGTTATTTAAAACTAGTTTTTTCCAAATTTTTTATGTCGTTTTTCTTCTAGAAATAGTTCATTTTGTTAGTTTCAATGGCTAATAGTTTAGTATTAGTTAGACATATAGTTTGTAATAGTTTAATTTTTTCCCACCTCCATTTCCTCTTAAGTTATCGCCGCTCGAAATTTGGAAAATTTGAGTTTTTAGCACCTTATATTTCCGAAATTGCAAGGTCACGCAATTAACTGTTTAAATTGGGCATTATTTTAACCTCCAGCCTCTTCAAATTTTTTTTTCTTCATTTCAAAAATTACACAAATTATTCATCCTAAATGTGTGCAATCCTTGAAATAGTTTCATATATGAATGAAAGTGTTTTTAATAATATAATACATAGCTAGATTGTTTTTAAAAACAGTATTTTAACTTCTTGAAGGGAAAAGTGCTACATTACAAACCATTGGTTTGACCCAACTTTATTAATAATGGATATTATCGAAAAAATGGCGATTAGTTGTTATCAATGTAATGTATATACAGCTATATAATATTGAATATAGTTCTTATAGTGACATGACCAGGGTTTGAACTTGAGATCCTTCATTTAAAGGAACATTGTACCATCGGTCAGGTAATTCATATACCTAATAAACATTGATTAAGATAAAGTAAAATTTCACTTTGATCATAAATTCTAAAGCATTTTTAAATTAAAATTTATCCTGCTAACTGTGCGCATAATTGCTAAATTTTCTGAGTGCTAATAATTGCTAAATTATAAATATAAATATAGAAAAAGCTATTCACAAATCATTTTATTGGTTTGTTAAACCCGAAAAATGACTTGTGAATAAATTATATACTTTCAAAAACCTTAGCAATATTTGAAATCCGTCAAAATTTTTTGTTTCATGATAAAAATATATTTCATATGTCAAACTTTGCCAAAATCTGCAAAAAATGCATTTTGAAACAACATTTAACGGCTACTAATGGTTATAAACAAATGTAAGTACACAACAAATTTGATTTCCTATATATATAGGAAATGTAGAACGATTTTTTAATCTGTTTCTTTTTTCAGTGAACTAAGAGGGTTTACTAATATGTTTATGATAAGATTATGAAGATTTTCACAAGAGAAATAAAACATTATCATTAGTTTAATTTTTTTAAATTTTGCGACTTTCATATATCTAAGAAATGTATGTTATTTGGAAAATATAGAGGAATTAAACGGCATTAAACATATTTGTGAATTTATTAAAGTGAAAAATAAATTGAACACAATAATTATTGGTAATTAACATTTTATTCGCGTATCTTATGAGACGTCGAAGCATGTAGTATAGTTGTGATATTGTATAAAACATTTTAGAAACCACGTGACGACGCTTCTCTGTATATGTAATTTTTATTGGTGTTTGTCAGAATTTCTGACAATTTTTGAGAATATTTTATGTGGAACGATTTTTGAAATATTTTAAAGTATTAAATTTATCATTTGTGCGGTAAAGATATTTTGTTGAATCAGGATTTTTTTTATGAATAAAATGTACGAAAATATAATTTCTGTTTCGTTAAATTATACACAAAATATCGTATAACAGAATATTTTTAAATTCAAGAAATTTTGCTCTTTTTTCAAAAGCATACAATTTTGTGAGATTTTATAAAAATTCGAATCGTCAACGTACATTTTTGTACATAAATAATAACACAATGAAATGTTTTTAAAAACGCAAACTTTAACTTATATAATTATAATGAAGTATCCCGGAAATTGAAAATTTATTAAAAAAGTGCAAGTATACAAATTGTTATATATATTTATAGAATTTGTAAAGGCGGCCTAATATAATTTTAAATGCAGTCTGAATAGAAATATATGCTATGTAGTTACGAGTATAAATTTTTAATTTATTTAATTTTTTACTTCCTAGTTATACTTTTACAAAATGGTATACAGTTTGTAATTACGGGTACATTGTTATTCTTTTATCCTTTAAAACTTTGTACAAATGGAACATTAATATATTTTATATATACAATATATAAAAAATATAAAAATTTAGAAATCGAATTTTTATTTTAATTAAATAAACCGACAAATTTTATATTCCACCTTTGAAATAATAAATGAAGTACAACATTATTTTAAGATTTAATCCCAAAAAAGCGAAAAAACAAAGAATTAAAAAAAATTATCAAAATAAAAAAAATAAAGAGAAAGTGAAAGTTTCTTTAAACTTCGTGATAATGGGAGAGGGAGAGAGAGAGTGGTGAAAATGGGAGGAGCAGGGGGGACAAAAGTTAATAAAGAGAAATAAGCATAGAGAGAGGGACTAGTTAACGATAAAGCGAAAAGGTATAGATATATACTTCATGGCGATGGAAAAAGAAGAGAGGAAAAAAAAATCTCTATTTTTTTTGTCAACTGATATAACAAATATTTGATAATAATAAAATGTGTGTAACATAATGTGTCTTTGTATACACAAAAAATTTTTTATATAAATTTGTACATGTTTTTTTTTTTTTATACAGTATTAGCATTTTTATTTTATCCTACAGGTGTAGATTATTAATATGTAACAATTCAAATATAGTGTATATGTGCCCCTAAAGTTATGCTATATAAGTAAACCGAAGAAAAATTTGTTTTTTAGAATTATGTAATATTAACGCACAGAAATAGTGTAAATAATTATTATATATTTACTAAATGTTATACAATACAAAAAAATTAACATTTTTTTCTTATGTCATTTTTAATTTCCATTTATATTATATATATATAACAAAATGTTTTGATATATTTTAAAAAATATTCCGGAAATAAAATAATAAGTTGCATTGTATTAAAGTTATCTTGGAAGTTTAAACAAAAAAACTTGTTATTGCCATATACAAGTATATATATTGTACATATGTATGTAAATAATATATGGACATTAACCTTCGGTTTACTTATATAGCATATAGTGAAGTCTATTCAATTATTTTATTATAATAATATAAATAAAAACGGAAGTGCACATAGTATTTCTGTTATTAGAAATTATTAGTAAATATTGGCTTTTTACAACTCAGCAACAAAAAATTTATTACAAGAATATTAAATAATATAATTCAGCAAATAGTGTTCGTATGCTGAATTTTATAATAAATACATGTAAATAATACCGCGTATAATATTTAGATATTAGAGTATTTTAATTTAAAATTTATACTATATGAATAGCAAAAAAATGTATTTTTATGTGCTTTAATGAAATGATTAATAAATTTTCAAAATGAAAATAAAACAAATAATAAATTATTAAAATTATTAAAAGAAATTCAATAAACAAAGAGAAACATTGACACACATCGAAATTTCATATGCTTTTAACACAACTCCTCCAAAATTCCCATTTTCTTCAAAATTTCAGTAATAAGGGTATTGATACACGATACCCTTACATTTAACAATTATAATTTTTCAAGTTGAATATATTTTAAAGCTGCATTAGTGCAATTTTGAAGACAGGGTTCCTAAATTTAATAAATTCGATTTTAGAATCAATATTACAAATTTAATAAATGAAAAATAAATTATTTATTTTTATAGGTGTTATTAAAAATTGTTTCAATACAAAATTAAACGTGCATGAATTTTGGAATTGTATACTCGTATTATATATTTAATACATAAAAGTTATCATGTACAGGGTGGTAAATAAGGATGATTTTTTTCATGGATTATTTTTTTATCAGTTCTCAATTTTCAATAATTTAGATTGAAAAATTCAATAGGTTTCAAATTTCAATAGGTTCCAAAGTTTAAGCATTTATTTGTATGCAGGTTAAGTCCGGTACCTTTTTTTTTCAACAGGCTGTTACTCGAAAACGAGTATATCTGCCCCACCATACAATTTTTTGCTGGAAATTGATCAAAAAATTATCCTTGAAATTATTTGCCACCTTATGCGTCACACCTTGTATAATGGAAAAGAAGAGTCGATTAACAGCATTTCTTTAATGAAGAAAAAAAATATATAATATAAATATTAAACATGAAATAAACAAATATGTGGAGAAATATTCGAAAAATAAAGGAATTTTAGGTGAGAAAAATTTTGAAGGGGAACTGCGATTAAATTTATTATTAAAAGTAAAACTTCAACAACGACTCAGCAAAAAAAAATAGTTTATGTTTTTATTAGTATTTTTCAATAATTTAATAACATACTATTGTGAATTATGGTTACATAACAAAATGGAAGCAAAATGGTCATTATATATAACATACTAAAAAAAAGTGCTCTTGAGTTACACACAATATAAAAAATGTGAGCATAAAAATGTGGAACATAAATTTAAAATTTTTAATATAAAACCTTGAAATATCAAATGAATTTTTAAATATCGGGATAATTCATTTAATATATTTTTATGAATAGAGAAGAAAATCTATGATGTACTAATTTTCTAGTTGTAAACATAAAATTGCTCTTTTTAATGAAAATTATTGAATAATATTAAATTTGAATTCAAAAAATAAACATAAAATAATTAAAATAATTCATAATATTACATATATGAGAAAGAGAAAGAGAGAGAATGAGAGAAAAAGTGAAAACAAAATATTATTAAATTTATGACTTAATTATCGTAACGGTAAGTTGTAATGCCATTAATTTTCTTGAAAACAAAATTATGATAATATTAATTTAAACATATTTGCTTTTGGAGAAGAGTTTCCAGAAAGCTACCAGAAGGAACCAAGAAATTTTAACGAATTTTATAAAACATATTGGCCCTACTAATATATTCGTTTGTGTGAAATTTTAATACTAAAGCTTTTATAGTTTCTAAGATATAGTCAAATAAATTTTGAAGTTGTATGGCAGCTACCCGAACTCGAAACCCGATCATATCCAATTTAAATAGGGTTCTGGAATATACTATAATAAATCATTTGTGAAAATATGGTGAATTTAGCTCAATTAGGTTTTGAGTTATCGTTGGGACGAACGGACGGATCAGAATTCGACGCTGATCAAGAACATTCACTTGAGTCTATATTTCAGACCATTATTTCTTAGCGTTACAAACGGTGTGGCAAATTTAGTATATCCTTCGAACATACAAGTTGTAAAGACGATACCCTATTACTCGCGCCCTGTCAAAAACGAAACCCTTACTGTATGACACTTACAATAGAGTGTAACATTTCCTGACTGAAAAACTTTCGTGCTTACTGGATCGGAACTGCAATAATCATCGTGTAACAGTTCAATTCTTACAGTACTTTGTAAGTATTTCATTTGAAGTGAATATTTTTTTCTTAATTTTGACTACTAAGTAATTGCTGGAAAATTTTAAGTAAATATTTCAAAGTATTTACTTTATATTATATTAGAAAAATAATAAATACGAGTATTTACCTTAAATACATGATTTTGCAGCATGTAATACGTGCGTGTATAACAATGAAATTTGAATTTTTTTGAGAACATTTTTGATTATTGTATTTGGATGTGCTGTAAATATGTCTAGCGATGAGTAAATCGCGTGAAAAATAAAATAGTTACAATCAATTTGTTTTAAAATAATTCAATTTTACTGCAAAAATAAATAGTTCAAAATGTTGTAGCAGAAAAACAAAAAGGTTTATTCTTTTAAAACTTTTTGCCATATTCCTTTTGTTTTAATTTAGTTCAAAAACTTAAAGTTGACTGGAATCTAATCCATTTATTTTTTCTTGGCATATTTTATCAAGAACGTATAATGGTTGGTTTTGCACACTGCGTAGCACAATAGATTTCAAAATATTCGTAAAAATATTATTTTTTTTTTTGGGAGTAAATGATACTCCTTTAATACTCTCTGCTAAAAATGCATTGCATAAAGAATCGATATTAGAAGAAAACCTCAATTAAAATTTAGATTCAAGAATTTGCCTGAAAGCATTCGTCTTTAAATACATTATAGGTAATAACATTACATATTTAATTTAAAAATTTTTAAGTTTTTGGAAATGGCATTTACTATTTTTTATTCACTAGGCTCAATAAATACTTTTATTCATTAGACCCAATAAATACTTATCATGCCGAATTGTATAATTCTTATTATATATTCTTGCAATTCAGTGATTTTAAATGAATTCTAATATATGTATATACAGCGGGATTCCATATATTTAAAACACAGATTCTCTATGATATAATACTTATACAAATACAACAAACTCTTGTATATCATAAAAAATTTAAGTTGACGAGTACAACTATTTCAGTCACTATTTCAGCACCTTGGCAATTTGAGTTTAAAATTTGTTTTTGAAATATCTGCAATTAGCTTTCATTGTTGTATACCAAAAACTCGAACGTGCCAAACCACTCTATAGAAACTTCACGAATATTTCTGATCAATTGCACAAACACCTGCCAAGCTTCATGAACCTAACTTTATTATTTTTTCGAATATTTTAAAGTTGTTTTTGGAGTTGTTTGGCAGCTACTCAAACCTGTTAAGCCATTCTGCAGGGATATATGTGACCTGTAATTGAACACACGACTGCCAAATGTTATGAATCTAACTCGATTATTTTTTCAAAAATTTTAAATTAACTTTTGGAGCTTAATCGCAGCTACCCGAACCTGTCAAGCCATTTCATCAAAACTTCCCGGTTATATCTGACCTGAAATTAGACACATGACTGCCAGATTTCATAAATCTAATTTTATTTTATTTTCCAAATATTTAAAATTAACTTTCGGAGTTGTATGGTAGCTACTCGAACCAGTGCTGCTATTCCATTAAAATTTTCAGAATATGTGCAGAACGTAATTGGACCATTAAAATTTGAAATTTATATCTGTATTAGTTTTCGAAATATTTAAAAAACCTCTTTGATTTGTATCGTAGCTATCCGAATCTGTTGTCCGTATTGGTCCAATTGCAATAGCCGTCCTCGACAGAAATGCAATAATTTGTGAAAGTTTGGTGTCATTTCTACAATATTCGTTTTTGAGTTTTCGTGCGATCGGACGGACGAATGGACGCTCACGGCTAAATCAACGCAGAATTTTACGTTAAGCAAGAATATATGTATATACATGTCCATACTGCAGACGACTCCTTCCAGTGGTCCAAACTCCATACCAAAATGAATATATCCTTTATAAAGGTGCAGGGTATAAAAACATGAATATTCACATGTGATCAATATTTATTTATAGAAAGTCCTTTTCTTATTATTTTATTATACATATTTTATCCTCTCATTTATATAAATATTTAATGTTCACATATTTGAAATAAACAATTATATAATATACATATATATTAATACCACGATAATATAGGCGATTTACTGGTTAATAAAAGGTTTTGTTGAAAACCTTTGTTTTTTGTGGAAATCGTGTTGTGAATTTAGGGTTAAAAAAATATACCAAAGGCGACTATATCATATAAAATTTTCAAACATTTAATCAAAATTAATTCAAATTTTGTAATGAAAACTGTGTAAACAATTGACAAAATCCGAAATACTACTTAGTTATTCTTTAAAATTCTTTAAAAACATTTTCAATTGATATGAATCTATAAATTAAATGAAATTGAAGAAATGGGGTTATCATAATTTGGGATGGCTTTATTAGATCGGAATACATATCATTATCGCGGCTTTAAAAATATGCTAATTCTTATTGTTGCTGTCATCATATTGCACAGGTTGGTTCATATTGATTAGCCCTCATGTGTTTAAGCCTTCATGTGGTGGGGGAGGTGAACTCTGACGTCTAAGGGTATAGCTTATGAAAGAGCAAAATAAAATCACTTACTCGTATTGAAATAGTTCAGAGCTAAAAAAAATTTTGTGTAAAACAATTCTTTTCTCAGAAATAAAGTTATACAAAAGAGTTACAATTTCATCTAGCAGGTTTTGGTACCCTCAAGTCCTATATACTTATATACACTTATTATTACTCATAATATATTTAAAGTCGTTTGGTGGTTATAAATATTGTTGTTATATGCCGGTATTGTTTTCATGATACTTGAAATTCAACAAGAAGAAAAAAATTATTGAAATTGAATCACAGTTGGAAGATTAATTCAATGATTGTGATGATAGTGATGATACAATTAACAACGATGATACGAGTAGTAATATTTATATTGAAAAATTAATTGATTTTCCAAACATTTTTTTTTTTACTTTATACAATATGTATATTTAAATATATATATACATGCGACCTGCCCACTGGTGCAGTGGTTATGGTACCGATAATTTAATCGAAGGGTCTCGGGTTCAAATCGCGGTCAGTATAAAAATTATATTCAATATTATATAACTTAATATACAATACTAATAAATATTATACAAGTAATATTCAAATATCCATAATATTCGATAAAACTACGACAGGCTAGTCACCTTCCTAGTTAACTCTATGACGCTATGAAACTAGGGCATGATATTATGCACTAGACCTACGCTCCTTCTAGGAGTGAAGAAGAAAATAAAAAAAATATATATATATGTGTATATTACAAATAAACTGTTAAAAACAGCAATTTACTAAAATATGGAATGTTAGAAAATTGTTACAGCCACATAAAAATTCCCATAGTGTTCGCAGTGTAATCAAAAAAATATTAGACATGAATAAATTTCCATTGTCTATCTTTCACTATAACCAAATTGATTTAAAGATTTTCACCCATTCAATCCTTTATGGCTACAAGTATACATAGTTATTTGGCTCTGCCCCTTCGCTTCAAAGGTACATTCGGTTGTTTTAAAAATCTACAAATCTATAAAATATATATTTATGTATATGCATGTAATAAAATTAAAAATAGTGTTGATTTCTTTTCGTGGTTAACACATATTATTTTTATGTACTAAGATATTTTACAATTTTACAGTGATGTAATGTAGTTTTTACACTAAAATTAATACATGTATTTATATACATATAAAATTAATCTATAAATACATACTTTTATATTATAAAAATTCAAATCGTGAATGGCAAAAATAAAAACATTCTATGTAATATTGCAATTCTTAGTTTATACGTACACAAAAGTACTTGTACACTAGTGTTCATAAAAATGGGAAAAAAATTCGTTACTGTTGTTCCCAAAAGAGATATACTACGTTTGAAGTTTTTTGGAATATTGGTCGGAAATCCGTTCCTGGAAATTAAAATAGGTGGTACAACATAAGAGCCTTTCAATATTTTTTAGCAGTTTTCCAAAAAATAAAAAAAGTGCTTAAAATAGTTCACTATTTCCGCCCGTTCGTGGACATATTTACTTCTACATCCTTCAAGATAGAAAGCTGAAATCTTATATGTATGTAGATCTTTACTAGAACCTTATTTCCGTAGAAAATAAATTTTTTAAAAGCAGAAATGTAGTGGTTGATTTCTTCTACCGCGGCATACTATCTTTGAACTTTAACAAAACAAAATGACCATTAAAATTCACCATTATCTAAAATTCATTTGTTTTTTAAATTTTTGACATTGTTTTTTTTTTTCTAGACGACAACATTTTGGAGTCCGAAATTTCCTTAGAATAAAATTTTTGTCATTCTTCATCCTCCCTCAAGTTATAGCCTCATAAAATTTGTAAAATTTGAAGTTTTAGCACACTATATCTCCGACACTGCAAGCTTTTTCAATTTCTATAAGTGCAGAAGCCTAGATTTATAAATATTATTTAATGAAACGGTAAATGCCACGTTATCAAATAATATGCCTCTTTCAATTATTTTTTTTTTGTTGCTTCATTCATGTATGCAATTTTTAAAATATTTTGATATATAGAATGGAAGTAATTTTAATGATGTAGTAGATTGTTTTTACTCTCTTGCCCTACGATTAAATCTCAAAGAATATTACGCGTGCGGACAATTAAATTTAGCGAAATTCTATTCTATGACTGGAATTATCATTAAACAAAACTTATATTAAGGTAAATTTAGCTAGAATATAAAAAAAATAAGTGCAACAATAATAATATGACTTTCCTCAAAGCTGGCTGATTACATACTATATCCTGAAAGTTGGTAAATACACGACAATAAATTTTATGCTTCATTAGTTAGGTTGACTGTTTATAAAGAAGTTATCGTGAATGTATTATTAATAATTGTTTCCAAAGTGAAAATTAAGTTGTATCCAGCTTATTTATGCGATAAAGTAAAATATTCGGTTGACGTTCTATTTGCGATATTACTTTAATTTTCGATTAAAGTTTTTTACAAAAAAAAACACAAAAAATATGTTAATGCACACAGGTTTTAATTCACTTAATAACACTATACCTATCATTACTCTATAGAACAAATATATCGTCTACCTCATTTCAATATTATCTGTTGTGAAAAAAGTTTTTTGTTTTTCTTGAACTTTTATAGGTGTCCCGATTTTCACGAATATCACTGTATATACATTTGTATGCAAAATTTAAATAAACTTATTGTCAAGAGGAAATCCCGCATATAAGTATGTTTGTATATACAAAAGAAATTTCTTACGTATATACCTAACCCTATATTTAATATTTATAATTATTATTATTATTTTAAAATATTAAAAACCATGTTGAAAAAAATGAAAAATATCAAAATTACTTGACATTTTATGTTGCAGTCAAGTACTTTAAGATGAAATTAAAATAATTTATAAAACAAAGAATAACATTTGGTTTCAAAAATCAAATTTTTAGAAACTTCTCAAACGTTTGCATATAGCAAAATTCAAATAATTTACAAAAAAATACTATCATGTGAATTGACTGTATCAATAGGCTTGCTCTGTGACAAAATGCGACGTCATACGAATCATGATATTGCCTCTATTAAATCGCATATAAGAATTTATTAACACAGCATTCACACGTAGGAACACTGTTGCATACTATAATAAAATAGTTTTAGTTGAAACTTTTCTATCTGCGGCAGCTACACCATTTTAGAGAATTCAAAGAATTTAAGTCAATTATTTTAAAAATGGTGTCGTCATATCATATCGTCATCCGCCTTAATTTTAGAAAAATAAAATTCGTTGATTAAAATTCTATGACAGCTCTATATAATTATAACTATAAAAAACTTTTTACAATATTTTGGAATGCTGCTACTTATATATGTATACAAATATACGAAAATTAAAAATAACCTGTATTTTGATCTGAATTATAGTTTTTCACATTTTAATGGAATTTCTTTATAGAATATGTATAGAAGGTGTCCGGGAATCAATCGTATTCCCGTAGCAGAATGATAGAATGATTTCAGACGAACAAAAAACAGCTAGTGACATTTTTCGTTTTAGGCCCTTATTCTCGAGTTGTGGAGCCTCAAATTTGGAATATGCGATAATCGTCAAATTTTCACATTTTTATTTATAGCTCGGAAAATCACAGGTAAATGCAATTTTGTACACAATTTTTAATCTTCTTCTAGCAGTTTACCAATGGTTACAAAGAATTTTTTTAGTTCGAGAGATATTCAAGTGCAAAATCAAAATTTTCCAAAAATTTTTTTACAAAATTTTTGTTTAGAAAATTTTCGTTTAGAAAATGTTCTAATTAATTCCATTTTATAACCATTTACTCATAATTCCACCTGATTAACCTATCTGGTTTTTTACAGGAAGAAGAGCCCTATATTCTGATCTTTATTTCGATATAACATAATGTTGGAAAAATTTTAGAAATAACATGTCTATCAACCGAAAAACTGAGAAAAACTGATATTAACTAAAAGAAGGTATTTTTCAAACGAAAACAAATTTTTTTAATCTTCATATTGGAAAAATTTTTGTGTGCGAATGTTGTTTCAAGAAATCCATTTAAACAGATAAAGTAACCAGATAAATACTCTTACTATTCTTAACGAAAATATCTATCATGAGAAAATTATGGATCTTATTAGTGAAAGCGGAGCTATGGTGCTAAAAGGTGATCTTTCAAAAAAGTTTCAACAGGATCTTGAATCTTCGGTTAAAATGTGGGGATCTTTAATTGAGAATCCATATAAATTATACACTGTGAACCCCAGAGCTCCAAAATTATATGGTTTGGTTAAATTACATAAACAAAATAACCCCATCTGACCTTCTAGTATCACATTGCAGCGCTCCAGCTTTTAAATTATGCAAACATTTTAAAACACTTTATAAATTATTGTAAAATTTATTCAGAATTTTCGGTAAAAAATTGTGTTGAATTAATTCAGAAAATTAGGCGTGCATCAATTCAGTCCGGGTTCATGTTAGTTTCCAGGTTCATGTTATTTTTAATGAAAAAGGTACTATCATGTAGATGCCGTTCTGTGTTGCTTTAGCGGAACTGATTTGAAGTAAAACAATTTTCTAAAGTAGATAAATAAATTAGATGACAAAGCTAGGTTTACTTTAGAAATCGAAAACAATAAATCTACGAATTTGATTCTGATATATTATGAGCATATGACCAATTTGAATTTGAAATTTCAAGAAAAGAAACTTTTAGAGACAATATTATTCCTTTCTGTTCAAATCATCCTTCAAATATTAAGAATTCGGCTTTTCACACCATGTTAGATAGACTTTTAAATATTTCAATGACAAAATTAGCCTATAAAAAGAACTAAATATAATTAAAACCATAGCTTTAAATAATGGATATTCAAAAGACTTTATTAACAAATTATTATTCAAAAAAGAACAGTTTTCTATCTTAAATTGTGTTTTTGTCAAATTTGAAAATTAGAAATAACGACAATAATTGGGTTAAATTGGCTTTTGTAGGAAAAATAAGTTATAAAGTTGTTAATATTTGAAAATCAAGGTTAAACTGTAACGTAGCTTTTTTAAAAATAGATTCAATTTAATAAATATATTTTGCATTAACAAAGACAAAATGGAAAAGTATGATAAGTCGGATGTGTATTTAATTGATTATAATGACTGCGATTATAAATATACTGGGCAAACTTGACAAGATTTCAGGACGAGGTTTTCCGAACATATGCGCTCATTTAGATATGACAAAAATGATTTTGTATTAGCTAAACATCAGTTAAATGAAAATAAACATTTTTGCACTATTGATAGTTTAAAAATTTTACATGTCCAAAATAAGCAAAAAAAATTGGATATTTTAGAGTCGTTCGAAATTAATAAAACTTCAAAAAATAAAATTATTTTATTAACTAATCAGTCTGAACTAATTCATACACCTGTTTCGAATCGTGTGTCCGATTAGGTTAATTAATTTTATTTGTAATGTTTTTATTTCTAATTTTATATATTTTTGTTTTTTTTTTATTTTGTTTTTATTTTTATTTTTTGTGTGTGACTTTTAATAATTGATGTTGTAGAGTTTTATGGTTTTGTACATATATATGTACACAGGTACATTCGTACTAATAAATTACAAAAAAGAATTTCTGACATTTATTCTAGTATGTATGATAATTATAGTTTATAAAGAAAATTCGATTAGTAATACTTAGTTCCCTGAGGATGAAATAAAAACTGATACTAGTTGGAATTCATATATTTGAATAATTTTTGTGAAATTTTAAGTAAGTAAATAAATGATTACAATTAAACATAATAAAAATTGTAAATAAATGATAAATTAGCTTTTTTGCAATAATCCTTTTTTTCCAAAAAAAAATGTAGTTGAATAAACAGTGTTTAATGGACACAAGTTTACGGTATACAAATGAAAGCATTACTAAATGAAAAAGAATTTGTATTGTGCTATAAATATTTCTGAATTCCTCGAAAAATATTTTGATTTTGGCTACAAAATATATACAAAATTATTGTAGCTTATTCAGAAATCTTTTTTGTTCTAAGTAGTTAATTTAATTTCATAACCAACACAAAAGTATAACTAATTTGGAAACTGTTAGTTCTAAAACTGTTTTAAATTATATCCAAAATAAAAATAAAGGTGTAGGAAATACATTAGTGTGAAAATTAACTACAAAGTGTGGTTCCCATGATTTCGGATGTAGTTCTGGTTATAAAAAATATCTTATTAAGATAAAGTTTTCTCAGTGTACGATAAGTGGGAGAGAGGATCATATCCTCTATATGATCCTCTCTCCCACTTATCGGCCAATATCTTGGAGGAACGGATCTTAGAACAAATTAAAAACTCCAAGAAATGGTCGCGATGCAAAACATTTCACCTTTTTTTTTATTAATATGCCAATATACATGTTTTCCATGACATTGTCTGATGCTTTCTTCTTTTATGATTATGGAACAAAAAAAAAACATTTGTGTGGCTACAAAAGAAAATTATTTTTCCCCATTTCATTTTTCTTTAATTTTTTTTTTGTTCTTTCTTTTCTCCCTTTTACATCCATACGTTTATAAATGTCGTACTCACGTATAGTATATTAAATAAGGATTGAATGTTTCTGAACAGAGAAACAAAAAACAATACCTTTCCTGCATTATTTATTTAACGGTAATACGCAATTGAAATAGACAAAGATGTCGTCATCAGCATCAACACCAACGATTTTCAAAATCAATACGTGCTTTGAATTTATAATTGAAGAAAATAAAATGCAGGTATATATATATAAAAAAATGAATGTTAGAAAAATGGAATAACAAGGGACACACAAAAATTCTCCAAATTCCACAAAAGATTTAAAAAAAAAATAAAATCAACAATTTGAACACTGAAAGCGAAATAATCGGCTCTGCCAAAAATTTTCAATTTCACGTATCTCGGAGGAAAAATATAGCATGCGTCGTTAATTATGCAAAAAAGTTTTTTTTCTTAAATTAAACATTTTTCAAGAATCCAATGTATTCGGCTAGAAATTGAACAATTCTTTTTTTTGAAAATTTAAAAATACAAAAAAAACGGGAAACTATATAATTATAATTGGTGCAGTGGTTATGGCACCTGGCAAGGCTTTAAACTCGAGACTCTTACCAAGTCTCGGGTTTAAAGCCTTGCCAGGTCTCTATAATAATAACTTAATATTATAAAGCTTAATATACAATATTATAAAATAAATTATGAATACGAGTATAAAAAATTAATTGTCTATGTATTTATAATATTCGATATTGTACAAAAATAAACAATAAAGATCAATAGCCTTCAGTATTTAGTGTGAAGAAAAACTATGGTAGGCTGGCCACTGCCTAATTAACTCCAATGACCTGTAAAACTGATGCTTAAGTCTAAAGTCAAGTAGGAGGTTCTAATGCTCCCAAGAGCATGAAGAAAGGGAAAAAAATTATATACTATATGACATACCTATTTAATTGCATATTTTTGAGGATAAGAAAAAGTTTATTCCCTCTGAGATTCATGACATTTACAGTTGTTGAATTAATTCATCGACTCGAAGATTTGGCACATTATTTAAGGAGAGCTTAAAAAATTGTAAAAAATACACTTAATTATGGTTTACCGATTGGAACTGAATTGTGTATGCTAATATAGTTTTTAAGCAGAAAAAAATACCAAGAAATTATTAATTATACCTAGAAATTAAGCATAATTTTATGAAAGAATTGTCCATTCTTTGACATTAGAATTACACTAATATTATATTTTTTATTACACAATTCAGTAATTAAGACTTATAAACTGAATTTTATTTCAATACGAAAAATTCTAAAAATAATTAAAGTGTCTAATTTTTTGTATTTAATCTTCGAATCAAATATATTTTTACATATACGAGTACATACATAGTTGTAGATATGTATTAATTATTCATTGAAATATAAGAGAATGAAGGATGCTTTTAAATTTTGCTAGAAAATCATTATCAATAATATTTTTCCTGTATATGTACTTGAAATGTGTATTTGGTTTTATAATTTAACCATCATCATTCATTCAAAAGAGACTCGAAATACCAAACTGAATTGTTAATCTTATCTTATATATGAGTGTATTGTAATATGGTTTATTATAAATATATATATAATAAGGGTGCCAGAAGTAGGTACATAGTTGTTTGGATAGAGATTATGTTATGAAAATTTTTTTTGTTAAAGTCTCAATAATGGTGTTTTGATATAAATGTTGATTTGGATGGAAAATTAGAAAAATCATCTCCCTTTTATATAAGATAATGTTAAATCGCGAGAGTATTGTGCATGACAACAAAAAAACGAGAAAAATATTTTACGAATTTGTTATCCTATGTCAAGTAAATATACCGTTATTGACCATGGGACAGACTATGATTTTAAGTTGCCATATTGCGCATACTAATTTATGCAAAATTACAGAACTGTGTTTTTAATATTTTCTAAGATATGGCCAAACTACTATTAAAGTAGTATAGCAGCTACCAGAAAGAGGCAAACGATTTCAACAAATCTCATCAAACACATTGGCCCTACTAATATATTCACTTGTGTGAAATTTCAATATCACAGCTTTTATAGTTTCTGAGATATAGTCAAATAAATTTTGAAGTTGTATGGCAGCTACCCGAACTCGAAATTCGATCATATCCAATTTAAATAGGGTTCTGGAATATACTATAATAAATCATTTGTGAAAATATGGTGAACTTAGCTCAATTAGTTTTTGAGTTACCATTTGGACGGACGGACGGACAGACAAAGCTTAATCGACTCAGAATTCGACGTTTGTGTGTATGTTTTCAGACTATCTCAGGCCATTATTTCTTAACGTTACAAATGGTAAGGCAAATTTAGTATGCCCTTCGAACATACGTTCATATGTACGATGAATAAAAATTTTTATCATCATTCTTATCCTTATTTCTTATAAAACTTTCAATTTTTGTAATGGTAGCCTTAACTAAGTAAGTTTTTCGTAGTCAAACTAAAATTATGCAATATAAAAAAGATTCGTGCATTGCTTGGCCCTTATTTGAATTTATCGTTCTCATTACTTCATTCTTTCATCTAAGAATTGATTCACTACAAATAAACATGATTCTTCGCATCTAAGAATTGATATTTGAATCATGTTTACATCTAAGAATCGAAAATTACCGTCTGCATCTATTTCATTAATTTTAAAATATTTGGTGATGTAGCTTTTATTCTCACTTTGTCACTTGACCATGTTCTTTAATGCGGATTTAGTATAGTTGGTAAATTTAAATAGCTCGGAAATGATTATTTTTATGTTGCACAGGTGAGATGAAAAGCAAATCATGTCCTCAACATCGCAAACTTTTTTCACTAATATAACCGAATCTCCTTTCTTAGATTTTGTTTTTTTTTTCAAACCAAAATTTCAGTTGAATTCAGCGTATTCCTGATCAGATTATATACAGTTGGTTCAAGAAGTTTTCATTTTGAATGTTTTACTTTTAAACACTAAAAACTGCATTTTTTGAGCGTATTTTTATACTAGTATGAATGTATGTCCGTTCGTCCGTCTAAACGATAACTCAAAAACTAGTTGAGCTTTTTTAACAAATTTTCACAAATGATTCATATTAGTAAATGCCAGAACCCTATTAAAATTGCAAATGATCGAGTTACTAGTTTGAGCAGCTGCCATACAGTTTTAAATGTTTTTTGGCTATATCTCAGAAACTATAAAAGCTGTGGTAATGAAATTTCGCACAAGCGAATATTTTATTTGGGCCATTGGGTTTAATAAAAGTCATTAAAATTGGTTGGCTGCCACACAACTTGAAAAGTTATCTTTAATCAATATCCATATAGATATCTTAAAAACTGTTCAACCTATAGCACCGAAAAGTTGCAAAATAAAATATTGTAAAATGGTAGCTATATTCATTAAAAGTTGTTCAGATCTTATGAGCACTTGTGATAACTGCTATGCAACTCCCAAAGTTATTTGGCATTATCTTAGAAATTATTGGGGCTATAATATAGAAATTTTAACATTTTCATTAGAAATTTGCCAAATCATAGAAAATATTGAAAACAAAGCACTGAAATTTTGCATAAATTAATATAGTAATACGGCAACCTAAAGTCATAGTCTGCCCCATAGTCGCAGCTCTGGCATATTTACTCTCACATTGGACAACAAATTCGTGCGGGTTAAAATAAATTAAAGCAACCGTTTCTTTTGGATGTTAACAAAAAAGTTTGCGTTAAATTAAAAAATGTTTGTACGAGTAAGGAACTCACCGCATTAAACAGAATTAATCAAAAAAGTTTTCATACAATCATCATATTTCAATAATTCAAAGGATTCAGAATTGTCAAAAAAATTTTTTTATTAATATTAAAAAAAAACGTACTTTTATTGTGGTACTAGTATATTTATGTTGTGGTAAAATTAGTACTAATGTAAGTACTAAAAAAATATGGGCAGAGGCAAAGGACTTTCAACAGGCATGCGTAATTTAATTGTAAAGTTACATTTTGAGGAAAAATTTTTTCGAGAGATTGAAGCCAGTGTGATACAAACTCATACAAATGATTTATGTCTTTAATAACGTTTTTGAAACATTTACGATAAATATCACAATCACTTAGTGATTCGATATTCAGAATAAGCGCGTATTGCGATATTATTGTAATGGTTTTTGCGGGGCTTTTTATTGTTTTTAGTATTTTAAATAATAATTTGGTCATTAATTAAAAATGACCATTTTAATACGTTCATATCCTTAAACTGCGTTCATTTGAAAAGTTGCGAGTGAGAAAAGAACGAGATCATGTGATAATTTAGAATCTTTATACCCGTACGAACGTATATTCGAAGGGTATACTAAATTTGCCTTTTCGTTTGTAACGCTAAGAAATAACGGTGTTAGATATAGACTCAAGTGTATGTTTTTGATCAGCGTCAAATTCTGAGTTGATTTACCTTTGTCGGTTCGTCCGTCCGTCCCAATGATAACTCAAAAACTAATTGAGCTAAGTTCACCAAATTTTCACAAATAATTTATTGAAAAAAGTGCCAGAACCCTATTTAAATTGGATATGGTCGGGGTACCGGTTCGGGTAGCTGCCATACAACTTCAAAATTTATTTGGCTCTATCTCAGAAACTATAAAAGCTATGCTATTGAAATTTCACACAAGCGAATATATTAGTAGGGCCAATGTGTCTCATAAAAGTCGTTGAAACTGCTTGGCTCCTTCTGGTAGCTGCCGTACAACTTCAAAAGTTATTTGGCTATATCTCAGAAACTATAAAAGCTGTGGTATTGAAAATTCACACAAGCAAATATATTAGTAGGGCCGATGTGCTTGATTAAATTCGTTAATATTGCTTGGCTCTTTCTGGTAGCTGCCATACAACTTCAATAGTGGTTTGGGACACACAGTATTTTGAAAAATACATAGTACTGAAATTTTGCATAAATTGATATGGTAATACGGCAACTTAAAGTCATAGTCTGTCCCATAGTCAGTTATGGCAACTTTATTCGCATATAGGATAAGAAATTCGTACGGGTATCACAGAGTTGACAAGGTCAACTCTATTTTTTTTCGTTTTGTTTTTTTTTTATTAATAACATTTTTTATACCTTTTTGTTTTTTTGATTATTTTCTTCTATGTTAATTTTTATTTTAAATTTTTTTCTTTATATGTTCTTTACTTTGTACCTTTCATATTTAATATATATTCGTGTTCATTTTTAAATGGATGGCAAAATCATTTAACACTTTAATTATATAACCAACCACTGTAAAAATAAGAAAATATTGAAGCAAAAAATAAAGAAGAAAGCAAACAAATATTAAAACAGGACTTGACAGCGTCGCTTGTTTTTATTTTTATTGCTATTTTTTCCTTTTTTTTTCTGAAATTTTAAAATTTTTATTTCTTGTGTAATGGATTTTTAAAAAGTAGGTGCTTTTGAAAGCGCAATCTTTTTTTGTCTTTTTGTTTTTCTAAAATGTAAATTTGTTTTTTTAGAATTTCCATATTTAGAATCAATTCCAATTCCCGCATTGGAAATGATTGTATAAGAATGTAAGAATTTCATGGAATGTTTTCAAAACGTTCGCATTTTGCAACGAAATTTAGCTGAATCACATATATTTGCTATATAGAAAAATTTCCCTGACACTGAAATTGTATTAATACCGTATCGATGCACAGTACAGCAATTGGTGTTTATTAGCTGAATTCTGCATTAATACAGAATTATTACAATAATTTCAGGCTTAGTAATAGTGCTCATGCAGTAGAGTCTGCAAATCATAAAAAATCCTACGGTCCTACTGGCGGTCCTATTCAGCTCTTACGTTTTTGTTTCTGAATTTTTTGAAATGATTTTGATTTAAATATTCAGCAATAAGCATTTAAAGGCTGATGGATTGTGTTAAGAATTCTGAATTTTCAGAAAACTGTGTTGAGAACAGTTTTTTGTTTTTAGTACCATTTGGATATCTACTTCTATATTTCTATTTCTAGAACACACTTTCCCTCTTCTAAATTTTTTACATTGATATAAATGAGCATATTATATTTTGTTATTGCCTTGTTTTAAAATATCACAACCGTTCGCTACAATTCTGTCCACAAATTTAATGAATTTTATATGGATTTCATATATGTATATGCGTATATTAGTTATTATAGAAATTTATCAATTCGTATAAGAGATTTAAATTTTTAAAATTAAAAAAATTATTTGGAGATTAAATTTTTGTTTTTATGATATAAGAATTAGAGGAAATTTAGATCTTAAAGGTGTAGGTAAATTTATGTTTGTGTGTGTGCGCCTGAATGTTTGTGCTAATATTTAGTAAAATTGAAGAGAGAGAGTGAGAGAAAAAAGTTCGAGAATATTTATTATTCTTTCTTGTTTTTTTTTTTTGTGACTAATTAGTTATGTCACCTTATACTTGATTTAATTTTCCATTAAATTAATTTTAGTTAATTTTTTTCTAATTCTGAACGCCTTTTTTATTTTTAAGTTTTTTGTTTTTATAAATTTTGTTTTGTTCCATTTTTAGTATGCGTTTATATATACATCGTGTGTCTGTGTATCATACATTTTGGTTTACGCAAGAAAAAATGATGTTAAAAGTATTTTCATTAAAATAAAGGAAAATAATTTTAAAAATTTAGAGGGTAATTATGATTCACGAACCGAATAAGTACTGTGTGCAAATAACTTACTCGAATATCCGCCAAAATGATATTACCATTTGTACGAACAATTAAATTCGCTGTTTTATATGTTTTTATCGAGTGCCAACTTATTCTATGTTGTGATGAGTACACCAGTAGTAGTACAACTGAAGACGAGGAAAATTCAAATATTTAAAGGATGCGAGCATATATAAGGGGATATTAATTTAATCTTAGTAAGTCCAAATTTAATATCTTAAATTTTTTTATATCCTGCACCTTCATAAAGGGTATATTAGCTTTGGTATGGAGTGTTTAACCACTTGAAGGAGTTGCCTGCGGTATGGATATGTATATATATTCTTACTCAACGTAAAATTCTTGCGTTGGTTTATATATGTCCGTCCGTCCGTCCAGTCGTAGGATAATTCAAAAAACAAATGACGAAAACACCACAAAACTTTTAGAATTTGTTTCTTATGTGATAAGGATGAACCCTATTATATTTGGACCAATTCGGACAACGGGTTCGGGTAGCTGCCATCGAATTAAAAAAATTTATTTTAAATATTTCAAAAATTAATAAAGGTATAAAAATGAAATTTTGTATAGATCTGTCAATTATATTTTACACATGCTCTAAAAATTTTAATGAGATGAAAGCAATTTTTATAATTCGAAAAAATAATAAAGCTAGATTCATGAAACTTGGCAGTCGTTTGCCCAAATAAAGGTCAAATATATTCCTGAAGTTTTGGTGGACTTCCTTAACAGGTTAGAGTAAAAGCCAATTTTATTTGGAAAAATAATAAAGTCAAATCCATGAAATTTGGCTGTCGTGCCTGCAATTATAGATCAGACATATCTGTGAAGTTTCAATACAACTGTTTCACAGGTTCAAGTAATTGCCATACAACAATTTGAATTATATCCTGTACCTATACTTTTACTTTATCATACAGTTATTTTAAAATTAACAAATTATTTTACAACAAATATTTTACTTCTTGAAATGTACATAAGTACATATGTTCATATGTACATAAATCTTTACGAGTACTAGGAATTTCTTTCCACAGATGAAATTTTCTTTCTATCTGGCCCCTTCTAAAAGTTATAGCCCCTAAAACAATAAAAATGGCATTTTTTAACTACTCATTGCAACAAAACAAATTACTTTTTTAAAATTCATTTACCGTTATCTGAAATACATTTTTTTTAAATTTTTGATGTCAATTTTCTATTAGTTTAAAATTTTTGCAGCTTTTCGACACCAATTAGCTAGTTTATTTCGTCAGAAGTAATTTTTTTCCATGTCCGAGCTTTCTCAAGTTGCCCCTTCTCGAAGTATGTATTTTTGAAAATTATAATGATTTTTCTTAACTAACGCAATTGCGCTCTTGAATTCGAGTTATTACTCGTATTCGTTGACGCCTCTTTAAATTTTTTTTTATTTTATTTCAAAGATTGCGCACATTGCTCATCCTAAATGTATGCAACCTTTAAAATATTTTTGCATATGAAAGAAAGTAATTTAAATAATATAATTGATTGCTTTTAAACAATATTTTCACCATTGGTTTGATCCAACTTTTTTTACAATTATAGTATCATAATGCCTTAAAATATTACTGATTTATGAACTCAAAATAAAAGTTGACATACAAATTTCCATTTGAAATTTAAACATGTGTTTGTTGAGTTCTCAAAAGTAATTCTGAAAATGAAAATGCAATTAAAAGAAAAGCATTTTTAAGTCGGTACGTATTTATGAAAAAAAAATTCATTTACGTTTTATTTATCAAAATAAAAAATAATTTTGATATTACTAGTATACTAATCAATTGTAATATTATTTCAATATTTACGAATGAATATTCTTACACACAATAAAGTTAAGTTGAACATAAAGTTTCTTGGAGTATCTTAAGAAATTTGGAGAGAAATTTTATTGCATTGATTAATAGAAAAACTCATTTTAGTGAGCCTGCTCGTTGAATATGAATATGTTTATTCTAGGCTTTTCAGGAAGTAATTCGAAAAACTGTATAAAAAGCTAGCGTCTGTTAAATTTCTTTGCGTTCACTTGTTGAGCCCAATATGTTTTCTATAAAATATATACACTAGATCCTTAAAATTAAAACCATCATAAATAAAGATAATTTTGTTTGTAATAGTTAGGGATATTAGCTTTAAAATCAATTAAAATCAATTAAAATAATGAAATTTTTTGGCATAGATATTTAGACTTTATAAGGGCCCAAATAAAGTCTAAATATTAGACAATATTTAGACTTTATTTGGGCCCTTAAAATCTTAGCATAGAAATGGTTTTCGAGCTATATCTTTTGTACCATAAAAGATTTCTCAACACTTAGTGACTAAAATTAAGGTTTGGGAAAGTGGACAGAATTCTGTAAAAAAAAATTCAAAGTTACAAAAAATTTCGAACGAAATTACCTGGTTAGAAAAAGCTGAAAAAATAAAAAAAAGGGAAAAATTTAATTTTTCCTAAAGTTCGAATAATTGGTATTCCGAAAGTATACGAAGTACATAATCAAGTAAGGTGTTTATTTTAAGTCCTTTACTAGACCTTTCAGAAACTGTTTGTTTGAAGCCCCTATCTTTCCGGAACGGAATTTATAATCAAAAAAGCTTAGATAACTAGAAATTTCGTGAAAATTCGTTAAAATCCCTGTATCTCGAAAACCCTTGAGATTTCGCACCGACTCCGGAGCAAAAGTTTTACCCATTTTCGACCCTCTAACCAATGGTATATGTTGTTGTATACCTTTCTGAATCATCCTGTATATATTTAGGCGACACTCGAATGAATTCACATTATGCGAAATTAAACAAAAATAGTTTAAAAATATCCGGTCATTTTGTTTATTCACATTCAATAGTTTTACAAAAAAAATTGCCAACAAATTTCGCAAAACAAAAAGATTTACACTTTTTGTTTAAAAAAGTTTCTGTTTTTTTTTTTGTCAAATTTAAATTATGAGGTTTTAAGTGAGCGAAATTGAATGAAAGTGGAAACTTTGGTGGCTAGAATTATGTGATTTTAAGAGAGCTACTATTAATTGAGTTTTCTATTAAGCGAGTTCTAATACACTCAAAAGTAGAGATTTTTCTTGTCAAAAGTGTACTTTCGTGCCCTTAAAATTATGCTTCTTTAAAAAAAAGACATACATACTTTAATATTGTATTTCATATTTAATACGTTCATATTGTATTTCAGGTATTTAATCTTTTCGAACGTTGGAAATTTCAACAGACTACTTATATTTATCGAACAAATATTACAATATAAATTACAAAAATTGCAGATTTGTACTTTTTAAAATAAATACTGGTTAATACTAGATATCTTATTCTCTGGCAAAACTAGAAATCACAAAAAATGCAAACATGCATTAGCGAAGTCTGTAACAAACGCCACGCTTAATTAAAACGCTTTCGTGAACATTTTGTTTTTTCTTTTATTTTTTCGTGAATTTATTAAAAATGGAATTGAGGAGCTCGGAGAGGCTCACAAAAGAGTGACAATTTTAAAAAAAAATTTTCATTTTAATTTTTTGTTTTTTTGAAATATGAGATTTTTCTTTCCATGTTAATTTGATATCATCTATATAAAAAATAAAAAAAAATATATTTGAATTCTCAATTGCTTTTTGATAAAATTTTCTCTTCAATAAGCAGCAACAAAGACTTATGGGTAAAAGTATATTGAATTAGCGTTACCGTTTTAACTCAAATTTAATCATTACAAAATTTTAAATTTGATGAAAGCAAAAGTGATTTTTCGAAATGTAATCCAAACGTTATATTCAAAATATTTTTAAAGTAAGCTTTTACAATTTGGGGATTCTCCTTGTACACATGTTAATTACTATCGACAAGTCGTTATTATACATTATTCTGAATTTCCAATTGAAAGATATATAAAATGCATATAATTGTATTAAAAAATAAATTCTATTTTAATAACGTATTTTAAAAATTGTGTTTTTAGAATAAGTAGAGAATTTAAATTTTCATTTCATTTTATAAATCAGCACATTTTAATTTCTAGATTAAAATAATTTAGTTATTTAGTTATTTATAAGCGTTTTTTACTTTTATTAATTATTGTAAGCCCATAAAATTTTCAAATTTCTTTTCTAAAATTTAGTTAAAAAAGTTTATTTTAAAAAAAATTTTCAATTAGTTTTAGTAGATTTAGTTCGTTGGATTTGGTTACGAAACGTACTCGATTTAAAAGAAAAGTCTTTTTCTAATAAGGATTTTTTTAATTTGTGCTTTTATGTGCAAAGTATCCACCGGCGCGAAAAGTGAGATCTTAATATATTTGAATTCCAAATTATACAGGGTAATACAAGCTTATAAATTTTAATTAAGAAACATATACATAAATAGATTTAAGGTAAATTCAGTAATAATATATACGTATATTCTTTTGTCTTAAATTTACCTTGAAAATTCGATTTTAAAAATTCAATTTTCAAATTACAACAAAAATAATATTAATTATGAAATTCGGCTAATGAGTTGCAATTGCTGAATTGTATACAAATATAGTATTATTGCAATTTTAAATTCACGATTCAAAACGTTATTATTGTAATATTGCAATTTTCATGTGATTTTGAATTTTGAAATATCCTAGTACATGAAAAATAGGAATTAATTAAGAAAGGTCCAATTTATTTAGTTTTCTGATCCAATTACATTACATGAGGGACAAAATATAGTAAAAAATTGGAAAAAAAACTTTAAAAAATATTTATTCCCATAAGAAATTAATAAAAAATATAAACTTCTACTATTGTTATTGCCCGTTTGTACCTAGGTACAATTAAGTTATAATAACATTAGTGTGATAGGCAAAATTCTATTTCTATAACGCTCTTGTGATTGAGTGTCTCAAAGACTATTGAATCCGTACGTATATAAACAATACATAGTAATCATGGCGATTATTATATAAAGCAATGTGCAGAACAATTTGTCGACAATTTCTCATACCCGTATAACTCAGTTGGTATAGCGTCCGCCTAGAAAGCGGACTTCTTTGCTTGAAGTCCATTTTGAGGAGCAAATTTTTTTAATTCATTTTTTAATTTTTAAGTTATGTCATCCATCTGTTCTACAGTTGCATAAAGGAATTTCCAATATTCATTCTCATAAGAGCTTTAAAAATTTAAAATAAAAAACCGAAAAAAATTATTTTATTTTTAAAACTATTTTGTTTTTTAAAAAGAGAAATAGTCTAGCATTTTATTAATTGTTGTCGCGGTCAATTTTGCCTTTTTCCTTTTTGTTTTTTTTTAATGTTTTTTTACTCTAACAAACAACAATATAATGGTTGATTAGATTTAAGTATTGCCTTTTCGTTGATAAATTTAATGGAAAATTAAATCGAGTGTGAGGTGAGATAACAAATTTTTTTTTCCATATTGTTAATAATTAAATGTACAAGAGAAAGATTAGAAATATATTAAATGGACACCATTATGAAACTAGAGCCAAATAAAACTTGTTCTTTTTTGCGTAACACAAAAAAAAACATATCCAGGAGATGGTTAAAGAAATACGAAACAAAAATTACTGCTGTTAATGACCTAAGTATTCATTTTTCTTATACGAAATACACACATTGATCCCACAAAAATATTAACCACAAATAAATCAGCAGTTAAGAAATAAAAAAAACCTGTTTAAAATTTGACACTTTCTTTTTTTTTTTTTCTTCATTTTTTAAAACATTTGAAAATATTCATGAGCCAAGCCGACGCCGTCGCCATTATTAAAGCCGTGGTTTTTTTTATTTTTTTTTTTGTGTGCAACAATCCATCTTTTTCGAAAATAAAGTTTTTACTAGCTTACCTATATGTAATTTATATGTAAGGCACATAAGTTTGGTTAGTGGTATTGAATTTTTAGCATTGCAGATTTTTGTGCTATATGCAATAATGTTGAACTCTATAGATTTTGTAGAATTTGTTATATATACATCTAGTACATTTGAAGTCAGGGAATATTTGCCTATCGTTACCAAATATACGAAATGCAATCCATCACAATGAGGATGCGAGAGAAATTTGAATGTTTCCAAAATTCCAAATGGGGGCCTTGTCAAGAGCAAAATTTTCGAATAAAATTCTCCAATCCCATTTTTTATTCTAACTTATCTCTTTACTCCTATATTAGGTGGTATGTTTGGCTTTTTATTCAGTATGAGGGAGAATTTTTAAAATTCTATTTTCTCTAACCATCTACGCAGAATTACATCTAGAAATCCGAGTTTCTTCTTTTTTCTACACGAACAAATTTTCTTAAAAAATATTCCAAAGGAATCATCTCCTAAGAGCTCTAATAACAATCCCAGACAATTTTTTATATACAAAATATTTATTTTAAGTTATGAACTTTTTACCCTATACTTTTTTGCGTTTTTGTTAGTCTATATCACATTAATACTATCACATGTATATTTATTATATACAAATATATATGTGATACATTAATATTTGAATTAACTTGAAAGACATTTAAATAAATTAATTTGAACATCTTTGCTATATTATCAAATATAATTTCCATAAATGTTTGTATAAAGAAGAAAAACTACGAAAAATAAATGTACAAGCTGTAGTAACCATTAATACCTTTTTCTTTTTTTACCGACCGTATTGTGTGTACAATAGGTAGGTTATGTGATGGCAACAAATTTTGCATATCGAGTTTTCGGTGGGAACGCACTTCATTTGTTACACTTCGATTTAAAAATTTGTTAATAGGTTTTTACCTGATTTAACTGTGCACTTTTTTAGCATTTTCCAAAAATTTTTTGAAAAAAAGTACTTATTAGTTTCACTCTGTCCGTCAGTCCGTGGATATGTTTACAAAACTTCTACGCCCTTGAAGATAGAAAGCTGAAATTTGATATGTACATAGATCTTTACTAGAAATTTATTTCCGCAAACGAAAACTTTTACCTATCCCCCCACCCCCTCAGGAAATTATACGCCCTAAAAACCCTAAAAATACCATTTTTTAACTATTTATTGCAGTGAAATCAGAAGCATTTTTCAAATTTTGCAAACGCAGACAGCCAGTGACTTGCTTCTCCTATCGCGGCATATATAAGTAAACTTTAAAAAAAAACAAAATGGCTGTACAAATTCACCGTTATCTAAAATCCGCTTTTTTTTAATTTTTGACGTTGGTTTTCTTCTAGATCCCAGGTTGGGGAACCCTGAAATTTTAGCTTTTAGGCACTAACAAATAGCTCATTTTGCTAGAAGAAAACTTTTTTTTCATCTCCCCCTCTCAAATTATCGCCTCTTGAAATTTGTAAAATTTTTTGACGCCTTATATTTCCGAAACCGAAAGCTTTTTCAAATTTCTATAAACGCACAAAGCTAACGGTAAAATCCATGACATTAAAAAATATAATTATTTTTCTTAACTCACACAATTAAACCTTAAAATCGAGCATTATGTTAGCCCCACTTTATATTAATTTTTGCTTTATTTCAAAGACTGCATATATGCATCATCCTAAATATATGCAATCCTAGAAATAGTTTTGTATATGAATGAAAATAATTTTATTAGTGTGATAGGTATACATAGACTGTATTTAAAAGCAGAATTTTCACTTGTTGAAGGGAAAGTGCTACAATACAAACCATTGATTTGACCCAACTTTATTTGAAATTCTAACGTTATTTTTAATTTGACTTAGGTTATTAAAATCACAAAATCGCTAATTTATTTTATACATATACATACTTCTCCTTCTTTAATTCTAAAACTTTACTGTAATGCAAAAAAAACTAAATGAGTTATTTTTTACATTAAAAATTTTTGAAAAATTTACTAAATTATTTGAAAACGATAATTAAAATAGTGAGACACTGGCAATAACAGTAAAGATATAAGAAAAAGTAAAAGTTCAGGTAACTGAAAGTTGAAAGACAAAATAGAAGTTCATTGACAAGTATATAAGTGATTTGTTGAGTGTAAGAGCGATGTGAAGTCTCGTGACTCCCCATCCCATTTCCTTAATTAAAAACGATATTTAAAAAAGTTAGCTAGTTAGAAGTACTTTTTAAGTAATTGAAAAGTAAAATGCGATATACTACGAACATGACATAACGTGAATTTTATGAGTTGTAGCGAAAATGTGGTGATCTCATGTAGATTAAATAATTTAAGACACCGATTTCAATTTCTTAAATACGATTAATATAAGTTCAGAATTGCATTTTTGGGGAATTCGTTTTATTGGAGAATAAAAAATACACATTGTCATATTTTACAGGAGAGAAGAGTCGATATTTTCATTTATCGGTTCCCGGTCTCCTCCGGTATAATTACAATTATTTTAAAACATTGTTTATTGTATAAAATTATTATTTTGCTAATAATTATTTTTCATTTTTTTATTTTCAGATTTTTTCGCAGTTAAACCCAAGGATTTTGCGGGCTAAAATTCATATTTCGTTTTATGTTTTTCGGAGTATCAAATCCTTTTTTTTTCGAAGTAAATTTCAAAGAACAAAATTTTATAATTCCTTTTGTTTTGGAGTTAAATAATATTAATATTACTTATATTTAAAAAACATAAAATTAAATTAAACTATTTTATAAAATATTAAATAAATAACATTGGTACAACGAAAAAAAAGAGGAAATAGAAAATTCATTCTTGATTTGTATAGAGAGAGAGAGAGAGAGAGACAAAAAATTGTGTAAATTATAAAAATTAATTTTTGAATAAAAATAGAATAAAAAGACGGCTTTATAAGCTCTCTTTATCCCTTACTTTTTTATGTAAAATATTTTATTTTTAATATTTTAATTTATTATTGCAAGTTTTTCGTCTAGTTTTTTATTTAAATTAATAATAAAAAATTAAAAATTTATTCAAACTTCTATACTTGTTTAATAATACAATTATCAAGCTGATTGGCACAAGTTTACAGCACCCGTTATCGCGGGATGGTGTGGATGCATTTTGGAAAATGCCACATGCAGGTAAAATGTATTTTTTTTAATTCATTCAACAAAAACAAAAATGTTAAGGATGAGTTAGTTCAAATCTTAATTATTTTATTGTTAGTAAAAAAAAATTTTCCTCTTCAAAAAGAAAAAACTTAACTTAAAATATTGAAGATTCGTGAAGATTTTTATGCATTCAATATTGAGAATTACTACTACTACTACAACTACTATTCCTAAAATAACTAATGATATAAATGATGATTCTTAATTTTTATATAAAATTATATAGAATATCATTTTTGTGCACTTTTTTTTTGCATTCCTTATTATTCTCCTATGAAACATAGTACTTCTACAAAGCCTCTCTAACTTTCTCTACTTTGTGCCAGTCGCTTTATTTCTGCCCATGTGTTTTTGGTTAGCCTCAATTCTTTCTCCACACTTCTTCTCCATGTCTCCTTTGTCTCTCTAAAGGGTTTGACGTACTACTGGGCGTCTTAAGACGTGACCAATTCATTTCCATTTTCTTCTTCTTATTTGCATTTCTATTGAATCTTGTCATTGGGTAGCTTCTTTTTTATAATTATTCGTGACCAGAATTTATTGAATATAATTTTGAGACTTTTATTAACAAAGACATATGTCGTTATCATGCTATCACTGGACAGTAAACATATTTTGCAAATTTTTTGAATATTTTTATTTTGGTTCCATTAAATTATATCAAAAAAAGAATATTTAAATTTTGACACATGGGATGATTTCCGGGTAACCCACAATCTGCTGAATTCACTCCTCTCCTTGGATATCTTGCGCTCTATGTCTCTATTTTGTCCTCCCTATTTTGTTATTGTAGTATCCGGGATCACTTCCGTGCATGATTGTTGAAATCAATATTCATATCACATTTGTATTACATATTATTTAATTTTGAAAAGATTCGGGTATCATCTCTATAGTATTTTATTCATAAAGCACATATTTTAAAAGATTTTCAAACAATTTTTTTTAGATTATTTAAATGCTCCTACATTTTTCCTGTAAAGCAGTGTTTTTAAAAACTGCTAAAAGCAGATATTTTTTTCTAAACAACAATTTCAAATAATTTTTTTCTAATATTAGACTTTCTACCATTGTATCAAATTTGGGATTGGCAAAATTTTGGCAAAATTTTTATAAATCGGTAAAGAAAACTTTAATTTTTAAATTTTACTTTGTGCTGTTGAAATTTTTTGTAAAAGAATTACTACCTTAATAAAAAAATGACTTTGTTTATAGACGTTTGATTGCCATTATTATGTTAATATTGCCATTAATAGATTAAGGTAAAAGATAGCCAATTCAGTGATCCCCTCTCAAAAAATTAATAAAAACAAATTTTTTTTTATTCCTACAAAAATTTTTGTTCTTTCTTATAGCTGAAATTTAAATGTTACGAGTATATATACTACATACTCTGCTTTAATTTTGTTGTCTTTACTTAATCCATTTTATCATAAGTAACAGTATATAGTGATGTCTAAACCAAAATCAAAATCAGCTGTTGAATTCTTTAAGAGATTCCTAAATTTTACTATCACATGCTCTATATATATATATATGTGTGTGTAATTAAATTGCAAGATACAAATATTATATCAATTTTTCAACAAATTAATTTATTTTTTATTCTCATATACCCGGTAAATTAATAAATATTATATATAATTATATAGAGAATTTAAAAACTATTTATCTACCACCCATGTTTCAAAAAATTAAAAAAAAACTGCAAAAGAAAATAGTGCAAAATTCAATTATCAAAAAATATAAAAAATCCCTGCAGCATAAATTTTGTTTTCTTCCCCCTTTATTCTTATATATATATATACTATTATATACATACAATATTTTACTGTACTGCATTATGTATAAAGAGAGTATGTGATGTTATAGGCATTTGTAAGTTAAGAAATTGTTATTGAATTAGATTTAAATAATTTACTAATACTTTTTGTACTCTGAAATAAAAAAAAAAAACAGAAGAAAAGAAAACCATGTTAAACATCGTGTTGATCCTTACATCAAGTCAAATTTTTACCCTTTAATGTTATACCTTTGGAAAATTTGTTTTAACAACATTTTTATATACCTGCCTACGGCATATTAAAGTATTAAATATTAAAAATAAATTAAATAGTATTATTGAATGTGTGATAAAGTTGACTTTAAACATTATATCGGTTGTAAATCAGACCACAGCTCCGACGTGAGAAAATGATCCAATCTTGTGGAAAACATTTTATATCTATTAAGTTATCATATATCTACGGAAGTTGTGCGATATATGGAAGATCTTCGACATTTTAAACAATTAGAATTGGCTTGAGTTAGATGGGGAAAATTTATACCTACATGATTCTTGAACTTCAAAATTGCAGTTAACTAAACTGCTGCTTAATTTATAAATTATTTTTGAATTTTATCGGCGAAAAAAAGCTTTGCTGTTGTATTGTATGAAATGAGAAAATGTTCTTTTTTTTATTTTCCTCGCTCGGCAAATCAAAAAATATAAAGTTGGGCCAAACTAATGGTTTGTACAGTAGCACTTTTCTCTTCAACAAGTGAAAATACTTTCATTTCTATACATACCAAAATATTTCGAAGATTGCATACGTTTAGGATGAGTTAGCTCTCTGCATCTATAAAAATTTGGAAAAGCTTGAAGTTTTGGAAATAAATGGTGTCGATAATTGAAAGTTTACAAACTTCGAGAAGCGATAACGGAAAAGAGAGTTGAAGTAAAAAAAATTCCTCTAACGAAATAAACTATGTATTTAATAATATCTAAAAGATGCTAAAATTTCAGTCTCCTATAACATATTATATTAAGAAAAACGATATCCAAAATTTGAAAAAATCGATTTAGATAAAGTTTAATTTTTGCAGCCATTTTTAATATTCAATTATGCTGGAATGCGGTAGAAAAAGTCAGCCACAGTTTTTTTGTGTTTGCAAAACCTGAAAAATGTTTATGGTTTTTCTTTAAATGAATAGTCAAAAAATGGCGTTTTCAGGTCTTTTAGAGCTATAACTTTTAGAACAGGAGAGATAAACATTTTCTACGGAAATAAGTTTCTATGATGTTTAAAATTTTAATTTCCTATCTTTATGGGGGTAAAATTTTTTTAATATTATCGGAAATGAACGGACAAAATGAAATTAATAAGCACTTTTTTTCACACTTTTTTTTTTGTAAAAGTGTGGAAAGCAAATAATAACAAAAGCAAATAAAAAACATTATGTATAAAGAAAAAAGAGAAACAATTACACATTTGACTTAGATCAGTGTTGCTAAACATATGCCATGTTGAAATATATGTTTGTATAATTTTTTAGATTCTCAAATACTATGAAATTTGAGTTGCCGTGTTGTACGATAATTGTATCATGTAACATACGAGTATAAATAATATAAGGTGGCAATTAATTTCAGGAATGATTCTTTGATTAATTTCCAGGAAAAAATTGTATTGCTGGGCATTTGCAGATACACTCGTTTTCGAGCTACAACCTGTTGAAAAAAACGAACAGATTTTTTCCGCATATAAATAAGTGCTTATACCTTCGGAACTATACGACATAGAGTAGCCTTCGGGGACTAGTTTTTCAGGCGACTGGTTGCTCTTTATTTTAGGTCTCACAATCATTTTGATTTGAGTTATAGTTTTCGAGATAAAGCTCGTCAAAATCTCTCGAAAATTTCTCGAAAATTTTTACTTTTGTATTGTCTTTTTCGATGAAAGGTGGAATCAAAAACAAAAATTCTGACTTTTCGTTGTGCCTCATTTTTCTGAATTTCAATTTACTGCAGCCCTGATTTAAACTTAATTTTTTTGTATTTTTTTTTTGTGCTCAATACTTTCTCTTTTTCTCTATAATCTTGCTATAAATAAATAGTATTTTTTTTATTTTATCTTTTGATCTACACAATTTGTTTGTTACTTAAGTAGTTTAGTCGACTGATTTGAGATTCAAAGGGAACTCAGCATGAGATAACAACGCGAACGAAAGGCTAAGAAAAAAAAAAGGGTGGAATCAATTTACTGTTACATGCCATTATTGCTTTATTTTTTTTTGCATTCGCATATTATCATCAATTTACCACCAAACATGCTGTGAACAAGTGGTTTTCTTCTCTCTTATTAAAAATTCGAAATATGCAACCCAAAAAAGAAGAAGAAGAAAAAAAGAGATAAGACAAAGCAATATTGACGTTTTTGCCGCTTTTTTTCTTCTTCCTTTCCATTTTTTTTTGGTTTTTTGTTTCTTTCTTACTTTGTGAGACAACATATGTCTGTTGATTTGCCTATATGTGTGTTTAAAATATAGTTTGCAATATTACATAAGTGGTTTTTAAGTTTTTTATTATTGTTTTTATTCCTCTTAACTTGAAAACACTAATGTTGAATATAAAATTTTAGTTGATTTTCTTTTTTTAATTTTTTTTGAAGAAAAAAAATAAAATTTTTTATTAAATTGTAAATTATTATTTTACAACTTTTTACCATAGAATGCTCTTTTAAAAAATCTTTTTCCTAGAATGAAGGTTAAATTTTATGAATAAAAAATTTAAAAGCATCACAATAATTTCTTTCTTTGAAAGACTTGAACTTGTACACCAGAGATTCCCAAACTTTATTTCTCTTGTAGACCCCTTGCCGTGATTTTCAATTTTTGATAGACCTCCTGCTACTTTCTTTGAAAGATTTAAATTTCTAACGGTGGCAAGGTATATCTATGATGTGAGAAAGTTTAAGAAAAGAAAACAAAAAATTTTCAAGCACGAGAAGTAGGAGTTTAAACGAAAATAGTAAAACAAATGAAACATATTTTTTTCCCCCGTTTGATCTGAATTTTTTCGGTTTTTTTTGTTAATTTTTGGTTTTTAGATGAAATAGCATATTGTCCTTCTAAAAGACTCCTAATTTTTTTTCACCCTCGTAGACTCCTAGCAGGTCTTCATGAGCCCCTGGAGGTCTATATAGACCCCCTTGGAAATCATTATTATACACCATTTCAAGCATAGAAGATTTATAATGAAATTAATGTTAACTTTGAATAATTTAAAAAGTTTTAACATTAAAAACGCGGGATCTCTCTCTTCCTTCATCTCTCCCCCCGTCTGTGTCTCTCTCTCACCGCCTCTCTTTTCCTCTGACAAGTCACAATCTCATTTTCTTTCGTCCATTTCATCCATGGATATATTTATTCTAAAAATAAATTTCAACGCCAACAATCGGATCTTATTAACCAAAGATTTAGTCGTTAATATAGGATTAAAATATTGTATTATGATCGAGAACTAATGATGTGCAAAATTTTTTCGAAAGAGAATTTTTATGAGAAAAGTTAAAAAAATTGAGTTACAAAATTTGACGCAAACAGAGACAACCATGAAATCAAGCTAAGAAAAACGTATGGTATAAAGGGTAATGACGGGCGATATAAGTTCACATCTGTTTATAAAAAAATTACATTAAAAAAAATTATATGATATTTACAACTTAATTTGAATGTGTGTATGTATTTGTATATTAAGGTTATAATATACAGTTGTGCTCTTTAAAATACTTGGGAGTCAAATTTCGATTGGTTCCAAACTTTATTCCAAATTGCAGTAATACTGTAGTATAATTAAAGTATAATTAAAAGCTATATTTTTTTGAGTATAATTAAAAAGCTATATTTTTTTTTTATTAGTTAATAAAATACTGCGAACGAATTGAATTTGAAGTCAATGAAGTTATTCCGTTCTCTCAGAATCAAAACTAGGTTTCTATGAATAAACAGAAATCTTTATTTCCTAAAAGCAGTAATACGATATTAATAAGAAATTCAGCTTATAAGTGCGATTTTCATTTTATTGATTATCGATATATATTTCTATATATAATTCAGCAGTTAAAACTGTTACAAGCTGAATTATTCAAATAATACTGTAATTTCGTGACTGTGATGCGAAAAGATTTGAAAGGGATTTTAATCTACACAATCTTGTAACGCGAAATATTTAGTTAAACTGACATTTTTTATGTATTTCTTGTATATATTTCTATTAATGTACTCGTATACGTATTCAAGCCATATGGAAATCAATCAAATTTTAAATTTCACCACATGTATTTTTTTTTAGATACTATCCCAAATCTATTTAATATTATTGTTTGTTCATATGTGAACTAAAAACATTTTAATTTAATGATACAATTATACATAATTAAGGGTAAATGTTGTTTTATCCTCAAAATAGTTCTTAATCTTTCTATATTCTCGTTTATAAAAATTGCATAAAATTTAATTTATCCTTGGAAAAAAAAATTTTTTTGACCATACTTTTTATATAATTTTATTACGTGAAAATGTATAATGTAATAAGTTTTAAGGATATATCAACAATATTGCGTCAACTACGATATATAACACAAAAAAATATTAATCCTTTTTTCATGCTTAGAATTTATAATGCTTTATATTTTCTTTTTGCATATTATAACAATGTCACAATACACAACCATGTTAATCCTATCAGATATATACATATATTTTTTTTCTCTCCTTTTTTAAAATGGATTATAATAAGTATATGCATTGAATTTAGAACAAAATTATAATAAAGTTGGGTCAAACCAATGGTTCGTAATGTAGTACTTTTCCTTTCAACAAGTGAAAATACTGCTTTTAAAAGCAGTCTATGTAAATACTACATTATTAAAATTCATATACCAAAATTTTTCAAAAATTTCATACATTTGGAATGAAACAAAAGTATATATTTAAAGAATTTCAGGGTTACTTGAGTTAGGAAAAATAATTATAGTTTTTAAGGGCATGGTAATTACCGTTAGTTTTCTGCAATTATAAAAATGTGAAAGAGGTTGCAGTTTCGGAAATATGAGGTGCCCAAAATTCAAATTTTACAAATTTCGAGAGGCGATAACTTAAGAGAGGTTGAATTTATTAGTGTTTAAAAACTGCTAAAAGTTTAGAGCCACACAACCAGCGGTCTAGAAGAAAACCGATATTAAACGTTTAGAAAAAAAGTATTTCAGATTACGGTAAATTTTAAGAACAATTTTTTATTTTTAATGTTTAAATATGGAACGCCGCGGTGGAAGAAGCCAGGCGCTACATTTCTGCGTTTGTAAAATTTGAAAAATGCTAATTGTTTCGCTACTATAATAGTTAAAAAATGCGTTTTTAGAGTTTTGAATAGTTTAGAATAGTTAAAAAATGCGTTTTAGAGGGCTATAACTTTTAAAACTGGGGAGATAGGTAAAAAGTTTCTATCTTCAAGGATGTAGAAGTTTTGTAAACAGGTCCACGAACGGACGGATGGAGAGAAACTAATAAGAATTTTTTTCAAAAATTTTTTGAAAAAGTACTAAAAAGGATTACCATGACATCAAAATAATAGGCAGCATCATATTAATTGTGTACATACAATAATAATATAATATGTGTATATACAATTTATAGAAGAGTAATTTACGTTATAATATAAAAATATTCGAATATTACTATATATAACTTTTACAAAAACGTATTTGATAATAAATTCAGATTTGAAATATTGCATTTAGTAATATGATCGTAATACAAAATACCAGAATTATGTGGCAATTGCAATATAATTGGATTGTTTAAAAACCATGAATTTTTTCAGCAATTTATGCACAAATTTCTAAAATAGAGGTATTTCTCGCACAAAATATATAACTACTTATCATGATCGACGAAACGAATGCGTTTTTCGAATCGAATGAACTAAACGAATCAAAAACATTTCAAATTATGAAATCATAATTAAATTTAAGTCATTAAAAAATAATATTACCATTACGTAAAAATTGCTTATATTTTAAAAAAAATTATTTATCCGGATTTTTAATTTTATTCGCCAAGTTTGTCAAACAAAATTTTCATTCGAGAGTTTCGACAGTTCATTCCTCTGAGATTCGTTTAGCGAATTCGCCCGCTCTTAATATTAAAAATTCATATTCGCCAAAAATTTCAATCGTTTCGCCGATCATAATAATATATTGAGCTAATAAGATAAACGCTTTACAATTTGTTTTACATACACGTTTTAATTTTGGAAAAGTTTTTGTTTTTTTTCTGAGTAAAATTAAATTATGATTTTTTTTTTTTAATATTAATATGTATAGAATAAAAAGGAGATTCACAATTTGGACTTGTAACAAGCCACGGCAAATTAGACTCAGGAACTTACAGGTTTGGCAGGTACTCTGGGGAAGGGAAGGAGACGCCGATGGACTTTCTCATTGAGCGTATGGTGTTGGTTCATAAGAAAAGGGTATGGAATATTTCTAATCTAAACCCCACTAAACTTTATAATTTCTAATCTAAATCCATATCTAAACTTTAAAAAAGCAAAATAGTCCTTTAGATTTACAGCTTTTAGAGACTAACAAATAATTGGTTTCGTTAATATCGCAATATTTGAATAAAACCGCAATTTTTTTCAAATTTCTATAAACGTAAAAAGCTAACGGTAAATTTTATAACATTAAAAAATATAATTTACGAATAATGCAATAAAATAAAGTTGGGTCAAACCAATGGTTTGTATTGTAGCACTTTTCCCTTCAACAAGTGAAAATTCTGCTTTTAAATACAGTCTATGTATAGCTATCACACTATTAAAATTATTTTCATTCATATGCAAAACTATTTCAGTCTTTGAAATAAAGCAAAAATTAATATAAAAAGGGGTTAACATAATGCTCGATTTTAAGGGTTAATTGTGTGAGTTAAGAAAAATAATTATATTTTTTAATTTCACGGAATTTACCGTTAACTTTTTGCGTTTATAAAAATTTGGAAAAGCTTGCGGTTTCGGAAATATAAGGTGTCAAAAATTCAAATTTTACGAATTTCAAGAGGTGATAACTTGGGAGGGGGTGGAGATGGAAAAAAATTTTCTTCTAACAAAATGAACTATTTATTAATATCTAAAAGCTCCTAAAATTTCAAGCTTCTACAGTCTGGGGTCTAGAAGAAAAACGACATCAAAAATTTGGAAAAAAAGGACTTTAAGTAACGGTAAATTTGAGCGGCCATTTTGTTTTTCTTAAGTTGAACTATAGTATACCGCGCAAGGGGAAGCAAGCCACTGCGTTTGTAAAATTTCAAAAATGCTTATGGTTTCATTGCAACAAATATTTAAAAAAGGCCATTTTTAGGGATTTTGGGGGGTATAACTTCTAGAGGGGGGGAGATAGGTAAAAATTTTGTTCTACGGAAATAAGTTTCTAGTGAAGATCTATGTACGTATTAAATTTCAGCTTTCTATTTTCAAAGGTGTAGAAGTTTTGTAAACAGACACACGGACAGACGGACGGACGGACGGACGGACGGACAGAGTGAAACTAATAAGCACTTTTTTCAAAAAATTTTTTGGAAAAGTGCTAAAAATACGAATAATGCAATCGTTACCAAACTTTCACAAGTTTTTTCTTTTGTGCAAACGACGGCTGCTGTTGTAATTGGACAAATTCGGACAATGGGTTCAGGTAGCTGCCACACAACTCAAAGTGGTTTTTTAAAATTTTTAAAAAAGTAATAGAGATATTAATATCACATTTTGCAAAGATGTATCCAATTACACTTCACATATGTTCTGAAAATTTTAACTGAATGGCTGCACTAGTTCGGATAGCTGCCATACAACTCCGAAAGGTAATTTTAAATATTTGGTAAAATAATAACGATAGATTCATGAAACTCGGCAAACGTGTGTCCAATTTCAGGTCAGATAAATTTCTGAAGTTTTGATGGAATTGCTTGACAGGTTCGGGTGGCTGCCACACAACTCCGAGAGTTAATTTTAAATATTTGGAAAAATATTAAAGCTAGATTCATGAAAATCGGCTGTCGTGTGTGTTTGACTTATAGGTCAGACCTAATATCCGTGAAGTTTCTATTGAGTGGTTTGACAGGTTCAAATTATAGTCATTTAGCAATCAAAGTTATTCCTAAATATTTCAAAAATAAATTTTTAACCTCAGATTGTCAAAGGACAGGGTATTATTTAGTCAGTTTATTCCGACTGAAACGTTTTTACTTGTTTTATATGTTGTAAGTCAACGACTCATTACCTAATCCACTTTTTAATTTTCTTCTCTTCATTTGTTTCTATATTCATGCACATAATACGTACCCAGTCCCAGCGAATCAGCCTATGCTCAACGGTGAGCGTAATATACTACGTAGAAACGTACTCCAATATGAATATTTTTTAAATAAAAAAATTTTTTTAAAGTTAAATAACTAGAAAAGTAAGTTAAATTTCTTTCGAAGAAGGAAAATCCCAATATTTTAAAGCTTTTTTAATTATTTAGTTTTTTTTAAATTTATAAGAATTTTACCTGTATTTTAGGAACTTATGGTAAGTTTTTTTTTCGATCTCCTAATTTTTAAGAATATATAATCTACTGTTGTTTTTTAAATTACTTAATTTTTTAAAGGATATTATGTGTAGTAGTTTGGAAAAACCGATGAAATAATCAGAAAAAATATTACTTAAAAAAAATCATCTTTCGATTGCATTATTACCAAAGCCGGGTGCCTCTGTCGCCCTCAAACATGCTAGTTTACAATATCGTTATTTAAAGAAAGGATATCTTTTATGATAAAGATTGTTCTTTAATTAGTTTTCTTACATATAAAATATATGTACATTGTAAATATGTGTATACTCTTTAAAACTTTTCTTCTTAAGATTATATTACATACAATTCTGCATTGTTTGTATATTATATGATACGCAATTAGTTTTGCTGAAACGCTAAATTAAAAATTAATCAAATAACATTGAAATTATATATTGTTGAAAAATAGAAAATTACAAAATTAAATGACGTTCAAATTATATAAGAACATGATTTATTAATAATTATATTATTTATAGTGCACCAATAGTCAGACTTCGATTCTAAATTAAAGCATATTATAATGCTTTTTGCTGTATTATAATATAGAATACACCCGCAATCAGGCAATAATTATGAATTGAACAAATGTATAAAAATTAAGATTTATAATCGCAATCTATTATGTAGAAAAGGCATTTTTTTTGTAAATAAACAATTAAAAATTTCGTCATACAACTGCAATGAATGACATATAGCCAAGGAAATTATGAGTCAAAGCAGTAAAATTAAAAAAAAATCTAATGTAGTCAGCACAAAACCGACCTCAATATATATTGCCTAGTTTAATGAAATTGTTTCTGAAAATTATGAAAATGAATTTTGAACACTTCCTTTTCATTTTAGGGAAGTTAGCAAGTTTTTAGCTAACATACTCGTACCTAGAAGATTTTAAATTTGGCTCTTAGTAGAATTTCGCTTTTTCGTATCCAAATTCCCTCAAAAGTTCACCAAATTGTTTTCACCAGTTAACAACCAGAACTCAAATATCAAATTTTAAGAAATTACATCAATCCGTTCCATAGATATGGTAAAAAATGTAAAATCTGTCCTCAGTTCGATTTCCGATCCCTGATCTTTCCAAAAAAATTTTATATTCATTGTTTTAACATCCCGAATTTAAATATTATATTTCAAGGAAATAGGTTGATTATTTCTTTTTATATACGCAAAAAGGTAAAATCGGGCCGCAAAAATGTTCGGTTCCCAATGTCTGATATATCCGGAAAGCTAATCAATTCGTACCATAGCCAAAATAAACTCTCATATTAAATTTCATTAAAATCGGTTCAGTCAAACTTGTGGTACACGCGTGCACAAACAGACCGACATCTCTCTAGAATTAGTTCATTAACGCTTCCCTACTATGCAGACGTGCGTTCTCGCATAAAACTCGACATCCAAAATTGAGTGTGCCATCAGGTAAACTACCTTATTGTATACCATGCGGTCGGTAAATATGTTCTCCTCAGACTAGATTCGAACAATTTACTACCGGTTTCTAGGTGGACGTCTATGCAAACTGTGTTATACAAAGGTATGAAGAAATATTATCGGCCACATTTTGTTGATAATTTACATAATTATATAGAGAACAGTACTGTCATTTCAATTGAAAAATGTTTTATTTCATATGTTTGATATTATATACCGAATTGGTTTGTACATACATATATATTTTATATGATGTATATTTATTATTACCGAACACTTAAATCACTCTGAAGGGTCATTCATGAGTTTTTTTTTGAATTGAATTGATTGTGAGTGCATTCAAGCAAAAATCAGTTTTGTAAAAAAAATTGGTTTTTTAAATTTCATCTTATATTTTATAGTTTTTCTTTTTTCTCGTACATTTAATCAAACTTTATTTGTAAAAGTAGCACATTTTCAAATATATTTATAAGATTTAAGTTCAGAGATTTTAAGTTTTCACAAACTTATTTAAATCTTATGATCTGATCAAATCATAAGAGTAATATTTAAGTACAATATTATAAACTATACTTACTTAATATAAAGCTTGAGAATTCGTAGTGCTAATTAATTAAGTTATAATGCACAAAATTTCAATTAAGCAATTTAACCAAAAATATTGAAAGGATTGTTTGTATTATTTTACTTTTGTTTGTTTATAGAAATTCTTTAATTTCTATAATATGCATTTTCTATATTCGCATTTTTTAATTTCAAGCAATAAGTGACAAAATGGTAGGGAAGCTGTGGGAAGAAATTTATGTTCCAGTAAAATAAAAAGTATTCGTTAAATAATAACAAAAACTGTTGAAATTTGAGATATATTGGAGTTGCCGTGCAGAAGAAAAAAATTGCTTTAAAAGTGATTGATAAAAACAGGTTGAGACAACAATTAGTTTTAAAGCCCAATTCGAAAACTGATATTATTGTTAGGTTTTTATCATATACTCGTAAAAGAAATAATTTGGACCATTCTGTATTTACAGAATTTACAAATTATACTTTTGGTTTGAGCACAGTGTAACTTATCGAAAACCTACTAAAATTTGTAGAAGAGTTATGTGAAACTTGTGTACAAAATCTCACATCCTTATACATTTTGAACGGCGTAGATTTTCTTTTTTGATAAAAGACAGACAAGCAAAGTAAAAGTAATGAGAATTTTTTTTTTCAAATTTTTTTTTTTTGGAAATTTTGACCCGAAAAATAATATTGAAACCCTTCGACATCTATAATATTGAATAAGGATAAAAGAAGTAGTAGTACTAACACAATATAAGAAGGATAACTTGTTTTTGTTAAAGAGTGTGTTTTACAGTTATTTTGTCATTATTTGCTATTACAATTGTTTCTATTCTAATTATACCATCATCATTATATAATATATAACTTAATTTAGTAAAAAAATATATTTTCCGATATTAGTTAAATTCGAATAAAAAAATAACAAAACTGAGCCAAAATAAACAGGATAACGTGTATAAACGCTTTATTAAAAAAGGAATAAAATCCTTTATAACACATAATCTGTAGAATAGCCAAATTTGTTCTGCAAATATCAATTATTGTGTGTGTACTTTTATTTCGGGGGAAAAATAAATTTACTATTATTCTTTCTATTTTTTTACAAATTAATTATTTATTTATTTTTTTTTTCTGCGCACGATATTAGGCCGAACAATAATTATCAAGTTAAAATAGCAAGTAACAGTTGCCATAACTTTAAAATTGCAGTAGTATTATTACACAATTCGCTAATTTTCAGCTTTTATGAGTTGTAGCTGTTCATTTCTGTAAAGATAAAGTACTCGTATAACTTCCGAGATTAAAAAATTTGTAATCTTATGAGAAATTTGTATTTATCTGTATATATAGTTTACGAGACAACAAAAGCTAATGAATATTTTAGATCTGAAAAATGAGGTCTTTTACGTAAATTTGTTTTAATATTATCTTTAGTTTCAAAAGACATATTTTTCTTTTGATTTTTCAATTTCAGCAATAAGATTGCTATAAAGTAAATAAACTGAAATGGAAACTACATATAGAATAATATAAATTGATACTAATTCAGTTTATTTAAAACATATGAACAACTCTCATTTAAACACAACTATTTAAATATGTAAATTATTAAAATATTATATTGACTTAATATTGTATTATCAATAATGTAGAAATATTATTGGCAAATAAGAAATTTTTGATTACAAATTGATTGAAATTTCATATTATAATTAAAAAATTTTAATGATTACGAATATCAAAAAAAAAAATCTAATAACAAAAATAATCCAAATATTTCTTTCTAATATTAACCACTAGCTTTCCCAGAATTCTATAGTACTTTATTCATAGCAGAACCAATGGTATTATAAAAACCTATAATTTTGTTAAAACACTCTGAGCAGTTAAAACATTGCAGTAAAACGATATTAACTACTGAATTTTAAACCAAAATCAGAACGCATAGTACTGTATTTTCGAAATCAAAATTCAAAATTCAAATTTGGAATAATATTAATATATGTATGTACACACAAAATTTAGCTGAATTAAACCTGTATAGAATGCGATTCAAATTATAGTCATAGTACTTTCACCTTGCAAGAATAATATAGGTTTACAGTCTTTCAAAAGTCACGGTTGCTTCCATTTCAACGCCAAAGATAGTCAGTTGTCCGCTTAAAGGATATGAATTGTTGCTTAAAATAAAGAATCAGGTATGTGATATAACTTAATCACTTTTAACTAGCTGTTATACTTAATATTCTTACACTTAAAAATTCTATTCTTAGTTTAAAAGTTCTATTCTTACATTTAAAAAGAAAAGTTGAAATCTCACATTTTTCGAATGTAGGTGTGTAATGTTAATAATGTAGGTATTCATAAGAAAGCCCTTTTTCTCAGGTTTCCAAATAATATTTAATAATGCGCCTGTCTTAAACGGAGTTATACTTAACATTTCAAAAAGTAAAAAAATCAGTTGAATTTGACTTTAAGTCCCTGTAGATCCGAATCTGTTGAGCTATGAACATCGTCTCCATACAAAAGTTTTATCTACTCATGAGGGCTTATGGCATATAGCAGCAAATTTTGATAGGAAACACACTGTATTAAATTAGAATATACCAATAAAATTTGATTTAGAAAATAAATGGATATAATTTTATTACTTGTATGTTGAAATAAAATGTGGGAAGGAGCCCTCTGTTCCCTTGCTGCTTAAATAATTATAATTTTATCAAGAGAAAGATATATGAACAAAATAAAAGGGGTAGAATTCCTTTTTTTGTAGATTTTATTTTTTTGACTACAATAAAAAAAAAAGCAAAGCAAAAACACAAAACATCAAACGAAAAAATGAATTCAAAACACGTGTTAAAAATTAATAATTATTCTCGACTATTTGCCATACACGTTATTTTTCAACACACAATCACTATTATTATCATCACCACATCATCATTATCATCATCATCATTACTATTATCATCACCAAATTATTGTAAGGTTATCGTCATCGATATTACTTTAAAATTTAAAATCTTGAACATAAACTTAAAATTACCAAACTTTAATAAATAGTACGGTAATATGGTTTTAATTTACTATTCAGCTTATGAATTTAAATTGCTGAATTGTGTAGCAATATAATATTGCTGTAATTTTAAACTTAAAACCTATTAAAATATTATACAATAATTTTAAAATACCATAACCTTCAAAATGCAAATGAAACATATATTATAATACAATTCAGCTTATAATTGTTAACTGCTGAATTGTGTAAAAATGAACACAATACTAAATTTTAAATATTTTAAGTACATATACCTTGTAATATGCGCTATAGTCAGATTTTAGAATAAAAAAAATCAATCTTTTCTTATTTTGAACGTACGTATATGTATTTAAGCTATTACAGAACTTTTACTGATTTAAATAAAATAATTCGCGTTCTTAAATGGTGCAAGAAGGTAATATTAATTTATACTATTTGGAAATTAAAGAAAAAATGTACTGAACAAATACACATACCTATATGGATTCCATTCTTAACATTTTAAAATCATGACAGAATTTAAGACAACAATTTATACACAAACATATAAAATATGTACATTATATTCAAATTATTTTGTGGTTTTTTAACCCATTATATATAACTGGACTATTATAATGATAAAAGTAAAATATAAAATGGGGAATAGATTATTTGAAAATGATTAAAAAAAAATTATTTCCACTTGACATAATTTTCAGATTTCCAATATTCTCGCTCTCTTTTTGGATTTCGTTTGTTGATTATAGTGGTTCTCAATTCGATATGCAGGGGAAATTTTGCAATTAAATATTTAAGCGATGACTATTTCAAATATTTAATTATTTTATATATATTAAAAACCCCATGGATAGCTACTAAAAAATACTATAAATTATAGGGGAAGTGTAAAGTTGAATATAAGCCAGGCATACAAATTACGAAAATGCAATAATATTATACAATTCAGTAAGCTGATTTACAAAATATAATATGTAGATCTTATACTTATATTATTTATTTAGTAATACACTCCAAATTGCTGAATTAATTTAAGGTGTTAGTTTGAGATCTAATCATTTTGATCGTTGGATTCATAAAATTTTTATATTACAAATTAACTTAAAAAAAATCAAAAACACTTTTCAAACATATAACAACTTAAAAAAACGTAAAATCTGGTACAAAATTTTTAAATTAAGCATGAAATTTTATTTAATGTATATATACTATACATCCTTTTACATACACTATAAATGTACATAAGATTTAACACGGTAATATAATCAATCGCATGGAACATAAAACCGATCAATAATATAAGCGACATGTACAAAACATAGTCCCTTATTATTGATCGGTTCTTAATACAAGGTGTACTTTGTAGGGTGGTTCAAAGACTCAAACTGTTACTTGTATTTGTCTTTAAAAGTCGAAAAAAATATTTATGAAATAACCATTTTGCCTGCAAAACCGCCAAGTTATGTGTGGCAAAGTTGTAGAGGAATTTATAGATAATAAACTGTTAAGAAGAGTTTATAGATAATAAACTGTATATTCGTGAGACAGGATTCTTTTACCTTAGAAGTAAAAAACTTCAAGCGCATTATTGCTTTTCGACTTTGAAATTTGTCTTATTTAAAAAAAAATAAAATTTTGTTGCTGCAATTTACAATTAAATTAATGACTATGAAATTTTAATGTTTTTGTTCCACCATTTATTTTGAATACAAACAGAAACTGTTTTATACTGTTCGTATTGCTTTCGATTGGATTGTGCCATTTTATTCCTTTTTTTATTATTTTACAAAATTTACCTTTATTCAGTAGCGCATAAGCGAACTAAGCGGTCGCAGGAGACCCCGAGCTTTTTGGGGCCAGAAAAAATATTGTGAATTTTTCTAGTGCCAAGGTTTTTGTTTTTAAACAAATTATTTAAATTTTTTGAATTTGCATTTACATAGCAGGCCTATTTTTGTATTTTGTTTTTTGCATGTTTTTTACCGATCGTACTGTGTAAACAATAGGTAGGTTATGTGATGGCAACAAATTTTGCATATCGAATTTTCGGTGGGAACGTACTTCTCCATAGTAGGGAAGTGTAAATAAACTATTTTTAGCAACCTGTCGGTCTGTCGGTGTGTGTGTGCACGCGTATATCTCAAGTTCGGCTGAACCAATTTTAATGAAATTTTATATGTAAGTTTATTTCCACCATTGCACGGATTGATCAACTTTTGGGATATATCAGGCCTCGGGAACTCTAGCCTGTTTTACATTTTTGACCATTTTGAAGAAAATATTCAACCGATTTACTTGAAATATAAAGAGAAAAAATAAACCGGTTTCATTGAAATTTAATATTTAAATTATTCGTATTGAAATAATGAACATATAAAGTTTTTGGAAAGATCAGAGTTCGAAAACTGATCTGCGGGCCGATTTTACATTTTTGTCTACGGAACGAAGTGATAGAATTTTTTGATATTTGATTTTCGAGTTCTGGTTGTTACCGAAACTAACTGGCGAGCATTCCAGGAATTCGGGTAGCACAAGGAAGCGAAACTCTACTATGAGCCAAATTTACATTTTTCTATGTATGTTAACTATAAGCTTACTTATGTATGTTTTAACATGTTAACATATTCTGTAACACTTTCACACAACTAGACAATACACATTGCGGTCGGTTATGTGCTGATCACTTCAGATTTTTAATTTTTAACAAGCTCCCAGCAGCAGTTCAGAGAGGTTAAATTTTGGCTATTTAGTTTTGACTTTCGTCAAGTAGAAAGCTTTTCTAATGCTTTTATATAATTTTTTATTAATTTTTCATGCCTTTTACGGTTTTTTTCTCAGGATAGTTGACCTGATGTTATATTTTGCGATAATTATATTCTTTTTCTTTTTTTTTTGTTAAGCTATGATTTTGTTTTATGATATAGCTTAAATTAAACATGCCTTTTTTTTTTGCTTTTGATCATTATATCATTATTTCATGTTTTCAAACTATTATTTGTAGAAAAAATAATTTTTTTATTTTTTGAATTACTTGTATAATAACTATATATCTTTATATTTATCTATAAAAACCCCAAAAACTTATTATAAATTTTTTGTAAAATTTTAATTGAAATTCCATTCAAAATTTATATGTTGAGATATAATTGAATGGTCTTTTACTTGTTTTCTTATTATATCAATTATATTTGTAAAATTTTTGGATATACATGCATATGTTAATTTGAATTGTTATTTAATTTTAAGATAAGAAAGTAAATGAAACAAATGAAATGAAAATAAAAAATTTTAATTATTTTCAAATAGATTTACATAGTGTCAAAGGTTAGAATGCGAGAATCGTTTAGGGAAAGTAGCACTATATAGTAGATCTCCTGATATTATTGATTGTATTGAAGTGTTTGCTGCTCTTCTTCTCTTCTAGATCCCATCATACTTTGATAATTCCTCCCATCGTACTTTGATTTCGGCATGACGTATATACTCAACTTATAAAATATATAAACCGGTTGGAAAATTCCACACTTTAACTTACCTATCAGTAAGTTTTCGGTTATTTTACTTGCTGCAATCCATGAATTTCTCTTACATATTAGGTGGTCCGGCGTGATTACCAAAACCGCTGTTTTCAAAACAAATGGTATGTATATAATATAAAGTGGTGTTGCATTGTACTGAGGCTAAGCGCTTCCTGCAATATTTAATTTCGCGAGCATCTGCCCCCGAACTTTCCGCACTTTCAATATAACCGTCTATGTAGTTTTAAAATAGTTTAATTAAATTTCAATTCCATAAATTTATCATATCATATGTTTATTACTACATTTATACATATATGTATATGTATGTACATAGTTATAAACTCTTTGGTTAAATGAAAATAAATTTCATTTCGATAAAATTGAATTATCATAATTTGAATTGCATTATAAAGTAGATATTTCCATTTTATAACTCCCCCCGTTGCAAACTATTTGATTCAAATTCAAACCACGACAACAGTCAGTACAACCACCACCATCTCATTCTGTTGAACACAACACACAGCATTTTTAAATTGTTTGCCTGTGATAATTGCATACACCACGCAACCAATTTATTTAGTTTTTTTCTTATTTTTTTCTTTCCTATGTTCCTCGATTTATGATTTGGTGCCTGCTGCCTTGTTTTCAACTCTATTATTATATAACCGAATAGAAAAAATGATGATAATGATTATTATTAATAATATTGATGATATTAATTTTGAGTATGCGATGATATTGAACAATGATGATGTTAAAATTTTTGGTTGGTACAAGGAATTTTTTTAAATATCGTTTTTCTTTTCTTTCTTCTTCTTCGTTTCTGTGTGTGCAGTTTTTTCGAATGTACAACTACTCGTCTTTTTTCTTGTCTTGTTTTTCAAATATACCTACACATGTTCTCTAAATGAACCTTAAATGAATTTTTTTTTTTTGAATTTTCTTTGAACGAGGGTGCAGAGCAAAATATAAAAACAAAGAAAAAAACTAAATTTAAACAAATATGAAAAAAAAATGAATTGAAATCGGGGGGCGATTCAAATACATACAACATAAAAATAGAAATCATAAAGAAAAAAAAGCTGATGTGGTCAGCACATAACCGACCGCAATGTGCTTTGTCTAGTTAAGTTACAGAATATTATAAAAATGCCTCTTAAATACTTCTTTCCAATTTTTAAGACGTTTGAAGTATTTTTGAGACGTAAAAAGATTGCTATTTAGTTAACATACCTAGAAAAATGTAAATTTGGTTCTTAGTAGAGTTTCGCTTTGTGCCAGCACAATACCCTGAAACGCTCACCAGTTAGTTTCGGTAACAACCAGAACTCAAATATCAAATATTAAGAACTTTCATGAATTCGTTTCAAAGATATGATAAAAAATTTAAATTCGGTTTCCGAACCCTGATTGTACCAAAAAGTTTATATGTTCACAGTTTTGACACCCCAAATTTAATTATATTTATTTTCATAGAAATTAAATTTCCTTGAAAAAGGAATAATAAATTTCAAGGAAAGGAATAATAAATTTCAAGGAAATTGGTTCATTATTTCTCCTTATATGGGCGAAAATGTAAAATTGACCCGTAAAAACGTCCAGTTCCCAAGGAAATTTAAAACCAAACATAGCC